>NC_052122.1:1956079-2047634 GCF_012273895.1 Zerene cesonia | reverse complement strand
TCTCAATTGCTTGTTTAATTGCAATGGTATTGGAGTATCTGAGGTCGTATCGTATTCTCTTGCTGATTATCTTATTAAAAGCTCGTCGTTCTGACAAAGCTAGCGGTGGGTTTTCGCGTCATTGTTTCATCAACTCCAAAGTTCCCTCCGAGAGTTTTGATTTCCTACCATCTCAATAGAGGCCACTTGACAAAGCTAACAACATCCATGGGGAGCGTCGTAACATCAAAGCCAGAGATTCTCTCCGAAGTTGAAAATTTCTATAACCATTTATACGCTTCGCATGCACCTCAACCTAAGTCCACTAGTCAGGACCCAAGAGCCACCTTGACACGACACTACACGGAAGACCTGCCAGATATAAGTCTCCACGAGATCGAGTTGGCCCTCGGCCAACTTAAAAACGGAGAAGCCCCAGGAGAGGATGGAATAACGACTGAGCTCCTTAAAGCAGGTGGAGCTCCGATCTTAAAAGAACTTATGGATCTTTTTAATTCCGTTCTCTTCACTGGGAGAACTCCGCATGCGTGAAGCAAAAGCATTGTCATATTGTTCTTCAAGAAGGGTAATAAAACCCTCTTGAAAAACTACAGACTAATATCGCTTTTGAGCCAAGTCTATAAGCTGTTTTCGAGGGAAATCACAAATCGCCTCGCGCGCCGCCTTGATGAATTTCAGCCCCCAGAACAGGCCGGGTTTCGAAGTGGTTATAGCACCATAGACCACATCTACACAGTGAGGCAGATTGTACAAAAAACAGAAGAGTACAATCAGCCCCTGTGCATTGCGTTTGTGGACTATGAGAAGGCTTTCGACTGCATCGAGACCTGGTCTGTTTTAGAATCCCTGCAGCGATGTCAAGTTGACTGGCGATACATCCAAGTGTTGAGATCCCTTTATAATGCCGCTACGCTAACTGTCCAAATCCAAAATCAGCAAACTAACCATATCCCTCTACGGCGAGGAGTGAGACAAGGTGATGTAATATCTCCGAAACTATTCACTACCGCGTTAGAGGATATGTTTAAGACGCTCAACTGGACAGGAAGAGGCGTAAACATCAATGGCAATAAAATCTCACACTTGCGTTTTGCTGATGATATCGTCATCATGGCTGAGTCGCTGCAGGAACTACAGCTTATGCTGAATGAACTTGCTGAATCCTCCCAACTAATCGGTCTCCGCATGAACACTGACAAAACAAAAGGTTATGATTAATGACCACATAACACCGGAACCGATTACTACTCAGGGAGTCACTCTTGAAGTTGTTTCGGAGTATGTATACCTAGGGCAAACGCTCCAACTAGGTAAAAACAACTTTGAGAAAGAAATCAGCAAGCGAATACAATTGGGATGGGCAGCGTTCGGAAAACAACGTGGAGTCTTTATGTCGTCGATTCCACAATGCTTAAAGACAAAAGTCTTCAATCAGTGCGCCCTACCAATGATGACTTACGGAGCCGAGACGTGGACACTCACAGTACGGCTAGTCCACCAACTCAAAGTCACTCAGCGTGCTATGCTCGGTATTTCTCTGCGGGATCAAATCCGAAACGAAGTTATTCGCCAGAGAACGAAGGTTATCGACATAGCTCAAAGAATTAGCAAGCTGAAGTGGCAGTGGGCTGGTCACATTTGTCGCCGAACGGATAACCGTTGGGGCAAACGCGTTGTAGAGTGGAGACCGCGTCTCGGTAAGCGTAATGTAGGACGCCCTGCAGCAAGGTGGAGTGACGACATACGCAGGGTTACAGGTAGCAAGTGGCGACACAAAGCTGGAGATCGAGCGGAACGGCGTGCCTTAGGAGAGGCCTATGTCCAACAGTGGACGGAGAAAGGCTGAAGAGAGAGAGAGAGATTCTAATATCACGATAACTACAACTATATAGATTTCAATATCTAAAACAAGTATAAAATTCGTCTCAAGACTTGATTTATTGGGTTACTGCAAATGCCAACCGGCAATTATACAAAGAGCTTTACAAGGAAATGCACGCTGTGGTGGATGATATTCTTGGCTATTGTCTATATTTTGTATATGTATTATATTATACTATGTTCTTATTGATTGTGGGAGTCGAGCACGCTTCGGCACGAATTGGGCCAGCTCGCACCGGGGAAGTACCACACCCCCACAGAAAACCGGCGTGAAATAATAGCTTGCTATTGTGTTTCGTACGGTGAGTGGGGGAGCCGGAGGCCTATTTCCTTCTCCTAGCCCTCCTCAGTCCATTCCTTCTTTCCATTCATCAATCCTTTCCTCATCCTTTATCCCTTAAAAGCGGGCAGCGCATTCTCAGAGGTCTAAGCCTCTGCGAATGTTCATGGGCGGTGGTGATCGTTTACCATCAGGCGAACCACCAGCTCAGTTGCCCGCTATGACATAAAAAAAAAAAAATAAAAAAAATAACATTACTGTTTTGTCTTAAGGTCTGCATCCATTGCCTTGAGCATAATTAATTCATTCGGCGCGACGAAAATGAATGATTTAGGCGAAATGGAGTGAGTGGATATAAACACAGTATTACAGACATTACGACAACCCATCAGGATTGAAGATTCACGATCAATTTGTGGGCGTGGCCCGCGCCATTTGATGCTATGGATTGACTGTGAATGCCCACCTTCAAGCCCTTATAAATTCTCTTTTAAGGCCATTAGAAGGCAGTTTAAAATAGGCTTATATTTATTACCCAAATATTATTTGTTCCGTCACCGCCGTCCGCCGTTATACATCGTTATTTATAAATTTACTTATATTTTTATCTTTCTATTGTTTAATATTTGCGGTTTACGGAATATTTGAGGTTCAGTGCAGCTAAATGCTCTCACAGCTAGACAATTGAACGAGACCGGAAAGTAAGCACTGAGGCTACTCTTGGACAAATTGCAAAAATTTTTTAACCAATGTGAACGAAACGAAATGTGTAGTGTTTTATAATTCATTAAACGTATCCAGCGGGCAACGATGCAGATCGTAAGGTTTACGTATTTTTGGTCAGCTCTAGTATCTCTCTAAGCCGATATATTTTTCATATCTCGTTTACATTCTGTAAAGTGGACCGAAACGTACCCACGTAGAGATTAAGTGTAAATTGAACCTAAAACGCGCCAAAATGCAAGTGAGGCTGACACAGGCAAGTGAGGCTGATACAGTCTCCCCTGGATTATGACAATAAAACACATAGTATAAATGCATTATTGATTAATTCGTCTGTACCTAGAATATTTATCGTGCCAACGTAATAATATTTTGTGAGTTAAAATAAGATAATAATATAGTTAAGTTCAAATTTAAAGAACATTTGTCATATTTGATAACATAACTTGCAAAAATTTCGAAATGCAATACCTATTTCAGATTCAGATGCCGAACGAATCCTTTAAATACTAGATAAAATACTAGAAAAAATTTCGAAATGCAATACCTATTTCAGATTCAGATGCCGAACGAATCCTTTAAATACTAGATAAAATTTTTTGCAGATTAACGTGTTAAATCAATAAAAACGCCAGATAAGGGAATTTTTGTGTTTTCGCAATTTCGTTCAGTTCAGATAAATGTAAACGTATCTATTTGTTTATTTCGTATAACCTTATACTGGTGGTTAATTTCCATGATAAAATCATTGTTATTCATTTATATTTAAATTATATAAAATAGTAGTATGTTTCGAATATAACATAAAATTAATTTTAGGTGGTTAAACAAAACACTCGAAAGGCTAGATAATATCACCCAAGAGGATTTCAATGATTTATTCTCAGCAACAAAATCAAGTAAATTGTCAACATGGCTTTTAAAAACTAGGCTAAATAAGCCTCTCCGGCAGCCTATTTCCGAGAATGAGGAAATGCAGTCGCTTGATATCGATAAGGACTTAGCAGCTTTTGATGCGAAGGTATATGACATTAGGGATTTCTTGTATGATAGGAAATTCCACGTGAAGAAAAAGAAAATATACAAACATATGAAGGCAGCCTTCAACACTACTACGCCCAATGTGAAATTAATCAATTACTTTCATTTGCCGGCTTTAAAATTAGAACCATTTTTAAGTAATAAAACAATGTATTTTGATCAAGACGAAGAAACGAACGAACGAAAGAACGATGACAGTAGTGACTAGTGATTAAGTTATGTGAGTTTTTCCAAATAATCTGCCGCTTACAAATATTCACTACTCTTTAATTATTTTCGATTATGGGTATGAAATAAAATGCTATATATTTTGATACTTTTATTTGGCTAAATCCATTGGTACAGCTTTTCTACGAGATTTTAACATCAAGATATTTTATATTTTAATTCTAAGCGCCGAGTAAGAGACGAAACCGGAGTTCACTTTTTTTATTGTAATTCAGTGACATTTGGTATATACTTATTATTTGTTATCCCCGGAATGCAAGTTATAGGTCACATGTATTAATTATAACTCTACTACCATATTTGAAGATACATTAACAATATGACACATCATACTAGTCTAAATATTCCATTAAAATAATAAATGTAATGAAGCGTTGTGTAATTAAGTACAACGGGAAAATATTTAATAAAATCGGTGAATTGCATTAAGAGCTATTAATTTAGATAACTAAAAATAATATTTAACATATAATAACAAAATATGTACACACTTGACTAACGGAATGTATAGAAAAGATACACTGGTTTGAAGCGACAGAGATATATGTAGATATAGTCAGTACATGCATTTAATGCTTAAATCTTAAATATAATAAATCACTTAATAATAAATATAACATAATTTATTTGACTAAAGTATACAGTTTTTACAGAAAGAAATCAATTTACAAATAATAATAATACTAATACTGTAACTACGGGAATAACACGGTAGTCACGAGAAAATAATCAAGATAAGGCGAAAAAATTCAGTCATAAATCTAAGAGCTTTCTTCAAGAATTACTTATGAACATACATAGAGTAGCTCGCTTACTAGCTTATCTTTGGTATGATTTATCATAATACAACATTTAACACTACAGCACAAGCGTTACGTATGTGCGGAATAAGATATCGGTTGATTTATTTCGAATTTAAACGCATCCCGGCTTGCGGAAAATGCGCATCTCGCTGGTGGCGACAGCGATCCATTCGTTCCTTGCGGAGTCGAACCAGGTCAGGCCGAGCGTGTACTTGCCGTTAATGTTCACGTGCTGGCAATGCGAGAACCACCAGCCTCCCTCATAGTTAGCGGCGCAGTGAGTGTTCGAGATGTCCCTGTCGCGGTCGATGGCCGAGAACTCCATGTGGTTCTGATACTCGAAGGCATCACTGGCGTTTCCATTGAAGCCGCTCACCTCCAGAACGTAACCGGTGTCAGCGCTACCGACCGAGAAGTGGTCGTACTGGGCGTACCACACGCTGCCGTAGATGTCGGTCATGTCGATGCGCATAGCGGAGCAGTTGTCGGCGGTGATCTCATGCATGGATTGCAGACCGAGCCAGAATTCAGAAGACGCATCGCCGAAACCTTGGACGTACTCGCCGAATTTACGGTTGAATTCAACAGTGCCGTTGTAGCGACGTTGGAGAAGAGTGGTACCGTTACTGCACCAGGTGTCTACGGGAGTGTTGCCAGGGTGGATTAGGTAGGATCCAGGGGGGCCAGTTACGTTGGAGCAGTCTTTGGGAAGCTGTTTAACCAGGTCCTCGTACTCACGTTCGACGGGTTGCAGCTCCTTCACTTCACCCATCAGCTCGGGAAGGGAAACGATCTCCGTATAGTTCGAATCGACATGTGTAACCTCGCTCTATAACAACAACAAAAATATTTTAGTTAACGCGGAAAGTACTTACTCCATTAATATTGAACGTGACAAAACGATAATATTTTTGCTATGAAATAATAAAAGAAATATAGTGTTTGAAAATTCAATCATCGAGTCAAATAAAACGGAGCCAATCGGGGCAGTTGAATTCTGCATTTACTATTTACATGCACTTTATTTATATTTGCCGGCATGGCTGGCAATAGCAAATACAAACAACGCTGTGCAAGCAAATTTTATAAATAGTGTAATATATCCGGAATATAGCTCCGGGTTATGTTGCTGTGAGCCGAAAGGACTTTGTATGCGTTGCCATATTGATACTCTGTTTGTGCATGAGGGGAGGTTCTCTTAGTGCAGAAATTACGTTTATTCGATCGATAACTGCTGAATACAAACATTAATATAAGTAACGCTTATAAGTATATTAACCTAAGACATTTTTTGCACCAATTTTTTTTTATAGAATCATATCATCGTAAGTAAAATATTTTGATCAGTTAGTGCAATTTTCTTAACAATTTATATACAAATTAACAACACTGCAGATTTAAGCAGCCAATGAAGTATAATTTTGTTAATTTTTATTGTACTTTATAAACAAGGATAGTTTAAAAGGTACAAAGATACTAAAAAGTCTTATCGCCTGCACCCAAATGTTTCCCACTGAAAGTTACCTTCAGAATGTGATCATTGAGGCGGTAGAAGTGCTGTTTGGCGGACGCCTTGAGGTCGAGGATGGAGTCGTTGAGCTTGTTCATCTGCAGCCGCTCCAGCTCCGAGCGGTCGATGACGTTGCTGACACTCACGGCGATCGCTTTCACGCTCTGTTTCAAGTTCTCCTGGTTTTCCCGCAGGTACGACGTGGCAGCGTGCAACTAAACGTTTTTATAGGGTTAGAATTCGGTACATTGGAAATAGATACAATACGATATTCAAGGAAACAACTCAGTGTTTGTACAAATTTGAAACCACGGTATTTTTAAATTTCAATCAATTATAATTACACATGTTTTAAGACATTCCAATGTAAACAGCAAAATAAGGTTATAATTCTATTCAAGAAAATTCTAAGTGACTGGTTTCGGTATCGATAGGAAGTTAAATGAGTAAAATATCATAAGCTCACCTGAGCAAAACTAATATCCAACTTTGATATCTCCTTCCTGAACTCCGGTATCGTCTTGTCGACCTTGTTCTCAATACTCTCGACGTCCTCTCGCAACTCCAATAGGGACGCGTGGACTTTATCGAAATCGGATATTTTCTGCGATACATTCTTCAATTGTTCTCGCAGTGACTTAGTTTCCAAATCGAAGAATTCAATTTTGGCCGTAATTAGGTTCCAGTTGGGCTCCTCGATACGATCGAGACGTCGTTGAACGTCGAGTAGTTGGTTCTGCAGGCTCTGTTGGTACGCGTCGAGTTGGTCTTGGCTGCGAGCCAGACGAGAGATCTGGGTATGTATCATTTTGTTGTGGCGTATTTTGTGACCTCTCTTGCCCTCGTGCTCTAGAACTTCATTGTAGTTATCCATATTCATTTCGTCCAGTTGCTTCGCTTTCAACTGCAACAACGTTTCAATTAAATTTGCGAATATATGTAGGTATGTACTGAATGGTCAAAATTAATTATCCCCGCCAATGCCCTAAATATTAAATCGTGATAGCAACGCCATTGAATGCAAATATATAATTTAATACACCTTTAACATGTGTTTATTTGTCTATATGAACATTGAATTATTTTCTCACAAGCTAACTAGCTCATTGCCTTCAGTTACAAGCCTCTAAAATTGCTAAAATGATTACAAACCGTAACAATAAACAAACGAACGAGTACTTCAAAAATATCCTACTAATATTATAAATGCGAAAGTTTGTAAGGATGTGTGTGTGTTTGTTGCTCATTCACGCAAAGGCTACTGAACCGATTGCGATGAAATTTAGTAGGTAGACAGCTGGTCAACTGGAATAACATATAAGCTACTTTTTATCCCGATATTCTTACGGAATACGGACTTACGCGGGTGAAACCGCGGGGCGCAGCTAGTTTATCATAATTATACAATTTTCAAAAACCACAAACTTTAGATAACATTCCTTTGATCATGTAAATGTAGGCTATAAAATGTTATATCTCTATTTTACTCGTTCTACCCTATATTGAACTAAAGTACCTACAACTTAATATACAATTATGAATGGTATGGCACTTGCAGATGTTCTGTCGCTAGTTGCTGTACAAGTTTTCGAAACTTAATGATTAAATTTAACTACATAAGTAAAAACATAGGCGTTTCCGAGATTCAGTTGTTTTGTATATGTCCTAACTCAAATAACCTTGACATTTACGTTTAACGACACGTTAAAAAGACGCATATAACAACGAATGTTTCAGTATAGAACTGCGTAACAGTATCAGCGCGGTAAGACACACGAGATTCGTGTCGTTGCAGATGGCACTTTGAAGGGGAAGCCACTGCAGTAAATTGTTGTTTTTTTTAATAGTACCTACAAGTTTGTACGCTGTAACTAAGAGATGAACTTTATGCTCAGTCGTATAAGGGATAATAACGGTGAACAATTCAAAATGACTTTCATCATTACATCGAAAGTGCTTGGCTCAATTATATGCGTATCCTGATTGCCATCGCTGCAATTTGAAAGATAGATAATTATGGTATTGCAGGTAAGTGAAATGGCCGTGGCCATCTGCTACAAATCATTGGTAATAATTAAGGGGAGCGGAGAAACTGGTTTCATCACGCGGCCGCTAAGGCCCGCCGACGCTTACTTATAAAAGTTTAATTCCTGCGTCTTTTATTATTTGCATCAATGCACATGCACAGTTCAACATTTTTATCGTCAATAAAGTAATTATTTACTTAATATATGCATGTAGCATTAACCGTGACTATTATTCGTATGAAAGTATTGTACACTACGAAATTTATCGCTGGTTTTATTTCAATGGTTTAATTTAGTTGCATTACTTGGGCGAGCCCCAAGTGTGGTCATTTAACATTATAGTTAATTCATTGTGTACCTTCGAGCACCAGACTAAGAAGCGATAAAACGTAATCGCAGGTTGTGACGAAGGTCAAGTTAAACAGGCTCCGCAACAAGTTACCAGGTGTTCGAACAGTAAGATATAGATCCCCGTTTCTAGATATAGATACAATATAGGCCTGGCAGATGTTTGGCTACAATATTAATAGGTACCTTTATTTTAAGAAATTCTTGCCTTCTGCAAAATTATAAAATCCTACAAACAGCCCGGTGTATACTCGATATTAGCTAACCTCACTCACATTAAACATTTCAGAAGCTAGCGTTGTTACACTAATAACGTATCATTATATTCTCGCATTTCGGTATTTGAATATAATAATTAGTGGATTCACTAATTATTTAGACATATTGAATTTAATAATTTAGGGTGCTTATTTATACCCTTGATATACGAGATTATTTAAGATTATTTAGAGCGAATTGAATTTTTTTATTAATTTATGAATGTTTTTCCTATTTGTACAGTTTAATTCGATTTTGATAGAGTATTATATTTGAATACCTCGGTGTTCCGTATACTCACTAGAATGGAATCAGAATTTAACACCTGCCGTCGGTCAAGAAAGCGGTTAATGACTCCCGCCATGATTTCATTTTATCTTAATTATTTTGTACATAACATACCTATATGAGTTGTAGCAGTTTCTTCTCCCTTATCTTTATAATCAAATTTTGCTTCAATTTAATTTCTTAAGAAAAATAAACTAAGTACAATTCTATATGTACGCTACGTCAAGAGAAAGTCATTGCTAATTCAAATACATATTTGGCTCATCTATTGATTCTTATTAGACATCGAAAAAGAAATACACTGATCGATTTGTAAATATATAAGTTAATTTAATTCTTGTGAATCCTTAGCACTTTAACCAGCAAGATTAGAAGAAGCTAGTACTCGTAGTTTACGCCAAGTAAAAGTTAGTCGTTTAAAATAAAATTTATACTCAAGAGGAACTCAATTTAGATCGGTATGCACAGTGAAATGTGAAAATACATATATTTTTAAAGTTGAAGTCATTCACTGGGTGGATGGGTTTTATTTATAAAAATTGTAAATTTAGAAAGATATTAAATGCTTCAATGTCATAATTTTTAAAGTAATTTAATTCATCATTGAAGCAATCGGTTGGGAATGTAGCATTAACGTATCAATTATATTCAATTTATGTGTAGGTACCTTGGGAAGCTATTGGGTAAGACGTAATTAAAATTTGAACATGACTGTTCACACGGGGCGCACCTGTTTGCTGTGAACTTGCACGTATCGTATGCGAGGGAAAAAGTTAATCTTGAACGTTAATTAATTAGTGCCGGGGATTGATTTTCGTGTAACTGTGTCCCAGTTGTGTGGTCTCAATTTTTTGCAGACATCCAAAAAACAGTTTCGAATTTTTTGGTAATAAATGCCTTGTAAATAATTTTCTACATATTAAAAGGCTTGATTGAATCAAACGGTAATCTAAAATTCAACGCATCGATTTAATTTAGGCGTCGAACAGTTTATGGCAAGCCACAATTGCCACAGAGCTGCTCGCATCGAGAAAAATTACATTGCAATGATTGAAAGTATTTGATTTAAAAATTGTAAAGGTCAGTTGTTGAATTTTTATTGAAGTCGTCGCTTGGTCGGCTCTCTTTGTCGTTTATTTATATTGCCATTGTGCATGTATTGAATGGGATTTCCGTGTTGCGCTTGCGAACCGCAAGGGTGAATACGTTTTGATGACAGGTTTTTTCAATATCCTTCATTACAAATGAAATCTTTTTTGTGCCCAAATTCTTCGGTTATACTTTGACCAAGTTCCTTTGAGTAAAATCTCAAAGGCAGGTGTAAGGTTTCACAAAGATTTGAATAAAGTAGCGTTTTAGTTATCATATAGGTTTAAGAATGTTGCAATTGTATGAGCAATGTGGAGTGATATATACATTAAACACCCTTATTCTTTTGTGAGCTCACATGAAAAGTTAGGAGTCGTGGGTGTGACGGTTGCCAACGGTCGTGTCCAGCGAGCGTGAAGCGCTGCTCCACCTGTTACTAACTAACTCTGAAATCTTCGACCTTAATGCACAACCATTAAAGCATCACAAACGCACCGAACATCACGATTTATTCAAACGAACGTTTCAAAGTGCGTTCGTTGGAAAATAACAGCGTTACGTTTGCATCTCGTCAAACATTACGTAGCTATATAATATATTCTCCTTGGTAAAATATTTGTAATAATTTCGCGAATCCGTCTTAAATATTTGTTCGTGCATTTATTAATAGGCGAGGGTTAAAAGCCGTTGATGCACGAGTTCCATATCATAAATGTGCTATTTTAATTTTCCTAAGAACAGGTCCGTGAATGGATCCTCGCGATTGTATAAACTACAAACGTCTTCTGTGGAAGTAATTTTATTATGAATAAAGAAATTGAATATGCAATTCACTTTTGTACTCTCAGAATTCGCCGTGAAGGGAATTTTACCCGTGGGAACTAAAATTAAATATTTATTTGCAAAAAGTTGACATCAATACGGGAGTAGCACGAATAAATGTGAAAATGTCTAATGAATGAGAGAAATCCCATGTCACATTGTATTCAAAAAGTTCAATTCAACGTTTTTATCTCTTTCAATAGACGGCCAATACACATGAGTCAATTTAACCACAGTTAACATAAATATACACAATTTCATTAATCAAAGTGCTTTCAGGAATACACAATTAAAAAAACAGCCATTATATTATTATAGATTTTTGAGCTGCACCTTGAGTGCAATGTTTTTATTTATACCTTAATAAGAATGGTAATACTGCAGTTTTATTTTCTCACTTTTACTTTAATACATCTTAATCCTACAGATATAAGACTCGTAAAATACGAGTACCTACCGAACTTTTGTTACGGGCATATTCTAACTAGGTACTAGAGCAGAGTTCGTACTACCTACTTATCTTCGTGGTAATTTTCTCCAACTTCACTAACTGCATTATTCCTAGAGTGCAATTACTATTCTGGGAGCTCGGGATTATATGTTCATAATTGTTCTTTAATTTTTAAGACCACATTCCGTGACTAGATTTTAAAGCTCTGCTAAGCATTGACATCACATTTGCAGTTGTACAAGATGTTAATTTCCAATTTCATGCTTGGAGCGGAACGAAATTGGCAACGACGTGACACTTTTTTACAAAACTTAAATACATTTTATTTTCAACTGACCTCTTTAGACAGCTTTCCGACTTGAGTCCTTAGCTGGGCGATCATTCCCCTCATTTGCTGATTTTCGTATTTAAGTCTTCCAACTTCGCTGTCCAACTTGTCAATCCTAGTTTCCTGAGTCTTGGTGAGCTGCACCAAGTCGGAAGCCTCAGTCAAAGCTTGCTTCAGCTGTAACAAATTTGCAATTTTACGAAGCTGTAAAATGTAGGGACATAAATTACTATGTATCGTCTGTTCGGTGCTTTATGGCATCCCCGTAACATAGAAATATTTAGGAGCTGTCTCGTACTTCTGAACAGAATAACTAATAAATGTCATGATTAGAAAACGATGAAATAAATAAGTTAGTTTTTCTTGAGACCAATTTTTAAAATTTAAAAATGTAGTTATTGATAATATAATGGTCGTCGTATATTACACGAGTGCGTATTAAACAATTTTGTCAGCTTGTCGCCGATATTATCATTATTGAAAAGCTGAGTACGTCAATGCAAGTAAAATTTTGCATTAATCATTCCTCGCTACAACAGACAACATTAATTGAATTCATATTCGAAAAAGCATAGTACCTATTTGTTTAGTAAAGCCAGAAGTAATTAATACATAATATGAATATTTTATTAACCATTTTCTCCTTAATCTATTCGGCTATTTTGCATTCTATGCATTAAGCTTTAAAGTGCATTTTTGTAGCATATTACTTTTTTAGGATAAATCATACCTCATTCCGCATAACGTGAAGGTGCTTCAAAAGCGCAGAGCTGTTGACACTTTCGCCAAGCTCACGCATCTCCACTCGGAGCTCATTCATGGAGGCTTTCGCCCATTGCAGGGTGGCCTGTTCATTTTGTTCGTGGTTGTCGGTGGGAGTCTGGTGTTGCCTGGCAATTATCTTTGGTTAGATTCATGATACAGTGGTATACATATTTATATTTAAATGGTTTTTCGCTAAGCCCATTAATAATAACATGTACAAACTTAAAACTATAATAATAAAGTGTAGATCTATAAGTTTAGTTAAAAATATAATAAATGTTAACATATGCGTAACGATTTCTTTGTAACATACCCAACTTTATGCTTATAATCATACATATCATTTAGATTTATATCGTAATATTAATACAGTTGTGTCAATAAAATCATTATCATAAACATCCATTGCAATTACACAGTGCAGATACATTTCCCAAACGCTAGGGGCGATGTAAAGCATAATGTAATGGGATCACACGATGTCTGTCATATTTCGGGTCAACGATGCACGTTTCGAGCAAACTAGTTCAACGGACGGAAATTTAATTTTCGCGTAAATCACTTTTATCCATCACGTAGGTACACCTAATTGCACCTGAAATTATGTCATTTGAATTGCACGCACGCACGAATTATTTCTTACGTTAAATTTGGAATTCATAATTGCTTTAATAGAGTGAACAAATATGAAGTGTATTTATAAACTTGCAAAAATATAGAAATAAAGTGTTTTGGAATACACGTATATCCCACACGCAAACATAATATGTATAGTATATAGCAGAACATAATTATTTCAATGTTGAATGAGGGGAAATAGTAATTATCTCAATGATTCTTCTAACGGAACAGGATATAGTGTTATGCAAGAACGCTTCTCGGAGACCGTGTCTCCTGCGCACCCCCACCGGCACCGGCAAATACGTTACGCATTTATTAGTTTAATATAAGGGGTATAAGACATACAGAGTAACTAATTACTAAAGGGACATAACAAGTTCATTTTCAGTATATCTCTTTTAGTTTTCCCTAAATATTTTTGCTATTTGTTTACTTTTTAAAATCAATTTCTCCAATCCCTTATAATCCGTCTTTTAGCGTAATATTTTTGTATAAGTATTATATTTACTCGACCTCTACTATCAGACAAGATAAACATTTAATTAAATCACGAGCAAATACTGTTTATATTTTATACAAGAAGATGCTAGTCAGAAGTATTTCATTGGCTTAAAGTTCATAATTGAGAGTAAGTTATAAATTGAAACCTATAGCGTTATAAATTGTAGAGTTGCAATCTCTGACGATCCAATTATTCAATACAGATTTTTTGTTGTTGTTTTGTTTGATTTATGTTGCCCTCTCTTATATAAAGGAAATCTTACATTATTCTGAATCAAACTTTTCACTTTGAGATTTGTATAATGCTTTCTTTAATAAAAAACCAAGAACTATATTTTCAAATGTTTTGTGCAGAAAACCATAAAACATACCCAACATTAATGAAATTTAACATTATATTACGTTACCAATGAGACGAACTATTTAATTATTAAATAAAAATTCAATATAGTTGTATCAACGGGATTTCTAAGCGCATTGGTTCGTCGTTCACCACTTGTTTACTTGTACTAGGTAACTATTCTGGTATCGTCTTGATTAATTTAAAATGTACTGAAAGCTTTGCCAGTATCATGAATAATTCCATTAAAAATTATATTTATATTCAGCCTCAAAGGTGAGAATAACATACTTTTTTAGTCCTTCAACATTCAAACAAGGTGATACATATGGATTCGATGTAGAAAAATAATGCGACTCGTGAGAGTTTTCATCAATCGTGCGACAGCATGTGTCGGCGATCTCCTGACGGTATACAGATACCTACTCTTTATCGATGAGCTCGCGATATTTTTGTCATATGGAGTATTCGAATACCATTTATATTTTTTTACTCTTAGCAAAATTTATCAAACGATACACACGTACCGTATCAATTTTTTTACTTAAAATTTGGATAATGTGATGTAAATACCTAATCACGATAACGGGCTTCCTTAGAAATTGGTTAGGCAAACAAGATACAGGATATATCAACCTACCATTTCTAATCTTATCAAGAAATTTGGAATTTCAGTAAATATGACATTTGGAATAATTTGATATAATAGATAAACCGCATATAACTAGAACGTATAGAGAAAATGCTTTTTTACACCAAAGCTAATAAGAGAATCAGATAATAGTTGAGTTGGTAGTGAATTAACCGGTTCTTATTATATCGAATCGTAGTATACAAAGCTCCATGCCAAATGCCTATTTGGTTTCGAGTTATCACATTGACAGAATTCGACCTTACAGTGAAATTGGATGCGTCGACATTGGGTTCGATAAACCTCTCAGAAGCTTTATTCAATAGCTCTGTATATCTTAAAAAGTGTCCATTTAAAAGGACGTTTCAATAGCAATTAATTTGCATTGTACACATGTAATTACAATTGCTATTGTGGCGATACGTAAATTATAGATGCCTGATTACTTCAAAATTTTTACGCTTTTATTTACGTCACTTTTCTTTCTATTCAGATAAAATATTCTTAAGCTTATACACAACTCTTAAACCAGTGATAGAGAAAAATATGTAACCGCAATTATATTTGACCGAAATCTCCTAGCATTTTTTTGTAATAAGGCAGAGAAAAGCTTTCCGCATTCTTTATTGCACCTTGAATGTTTTTAAGAGCAGATGTGGACACCATATGTCAGTTGAGGGCATTAGAAAAAAAAACGTATAAAAACTTGAATAAAATGACCCTTGTATCACCCGCACGGAACCGAACGCCGGTTAAACTATTGAGAACGAAACCTACAAAATGAGTATGTATATTGGTAACAAGAAGACCCATTATTGTTCGCACATGGCAGACCACATTGGGCCGTGGTTCACCTTTCTTATCTTCCATTCTATTAAGTTTATTCATGCTCTAAATTACGAAAATTGATATCTATTAGACTAAGAGGTAAAGCAATTGGGTCTATTTTCGTATGGCAGCCACGTGGCCCTATAAAAAAATCTAATCTTGCGTCGACCAAATGGTGTACAAAACTTCAGCACCTGCCGTTTCTTTTACGAATTTGAAAATGTTTTCGAAAGGCCCTAATTGACCATGGGTTTGACTGCATAATCAAATTGTATAAGCGGCTGTTTCAAAATTACGCTATATACACGTATGTATATACACGTAATACTCACATGTTTAAATTATGCAACAATAATAAAAAAAAAACACTTAATTTTACTTTTAAACTGAACCTTTGCAGAATAGCGATTTGATTGATCAAGTACATTAAAATAGGCATTATTTTTAACTATTTCTTAGAGGATAGAGAGGAAGAAGAGGATGCTTTCACCTTACTAAAAAAAAAGCTTAACGTATGTTGAGCAAATCGTATTTAGTTACAAATTGTTCCGAACTTTCCGACGAAATTGCGGTATAATTAACCATAATAATTATAATCAAACGGGTTCATAGGTGTTCTTTTTTAATTTTACCCGCGCACACGCCATTTGCCGCCTGCCGGATGTGTGCCCGTAGCATATTACTTCCGTTAGGGATATAAATAAACATCCCATTAGAGCCAGATGCTCGCCCCCATCACCAGCATTACGTTTTTGACTTGATTTCTAGAAAAAATTCTGAATGTGACATGTTTAAATGATTAATAAATTATATCTATTTTTTATAAAACGGACGAAGAACTCCTGGTTTTCCATTCGTAGTTTCATCTACATATATAAAGAGAGAAAAAAAAATAGACAGTTCGGGATTATCGTCGCATAGTTCCAGTTTTCGTGATATATCTGAGATAAAATTATTCCATATTAGGACATCCACGAGAAAGGTAGTTGTGAAGAAGAGACATACATGCAGTCAGAGTTACTGTCATTCTGCTTTTATATAAGCCGGGATAACAAGCATTAAATTTATCAAAAATTTGATACCGTTGTTGCATACAACAAGTTGTCAAACAATATTTGTACCTGAAAGCTTTGTTCGCTAAAAGCATAAATACGTGGAAAATTTCCATTTTCCACTTCAAAATATGGAAATATTTTAACGCATCGATTCAATATTTCAATGAAATAATGCCTTTTGACCTGTGTGTATGCATCAACAAAAATATCAATAAAGCTTAAGGGGCAAAAATATTAATTATCTTTTAAAGGGGATTCATTCTATTATTTCTTTTATTTTTTACATTAAATGCATATTCGTATGTAAGTATACCTTTCAACATCAATGTGTGCGATAAGACTGCGGGGATGTGCTACATATAATAAAAAGATTAAAGATGCAATAGCTAGCAGAAATAAAACGAAATAAGAATTGACACACAAAGCGCAAACACCTGGCGATATTGTATTTCAAGTATGCAAACTAATTTTGTAGCACGAGAAAAACATTTCGTCCCGACTTCTTGATATCTTTTATTAAAATGGATAAAAGATATCAATACGCAGTCAAACGATTTTACGAAAAATTTATCGAAATATCTGAAAATTAACATAACAAATGTTGTTCTTCATATTTCAGAAAAGCTTGTTTTGAAAACTATTGAGTCGTACGTAATTCAAAAATTTCAAGGATACGGCAGTAACGTGAGCATCGTAAGTCCCTCGAGGAAGGCGAGAAAAATATCGCGTTGATCCAATGGCCTGGTTTTCAATGAGTGGCCCTTGTTTTTCCGCAGTCTCGAAACACCACTTTTACTTAACAAGTTTTATATTACGGCACGCCTTGACAAACTTCAAATCTCGCGAATATGACTCGAGAAGCCCTTAAGACCGTTTAGATTTTAATGTCACTCGTTGGCTTTTTTGTGAACACAATTTTTGGTAATTTTTTATCGTCAATTCTATCTGCGAAAGTCGAGACTGAACAATAACCCACAATTACTTTGTACAAAGTTTCTTCGAGCGTATCATTTGACTGGATGGAGTTATCAATTTGAGACGAAATTATTCAATATTAAGCATTTTATTTACGGTTTCTGAAATCCTTCACGTGTGTAATGCTTTTATAACTAATAAATTTGCTGTTCGGCCCGGCTCCTCCCGATATTTTTCATTAAATCAAAAAAATATATCCAACATCACAAAAATCATTTACATCCGTTAAACTAACACAACTTTCTTATAGATATAAAAGATTCGAGATTTAGTGAAAACTCATATGATAATCATAGTCTTATATCGTGAGTGTATTCAATATTGTAGTTGACCATAGTGAACAGACACACTGCACAATACCACACATAACACGATACTTATAATGGACAGTACAAAGCAAATCAGTTTAGATTGATACTACGAAATGTCAACAAAATTCCGGAGGATAATTCAGCAAACAGGCAGCACGTACATGAGGATCAAAGCTCATTATCGACTGCATAGGGAACCTAATTTTGCGAAGCATTTTCTGTACGTTCCCATGCGGTATCAATGCGGATTCGTGGATAATAAGGACAAACGTTTTGAAGATACAATACGTATAATAAAACAGATTGACTAAATTATGTCATAATTTAGCATTGGCATTTGATATCCGCTTGTGTATGTATAAAGAGTTAATTATCAATTGAAAGGATTTCCTATCAGATGCAATGGAAAATCCAAAAACAGAACTTATTACGAAAAATTGTGGAAGGTAGCAATAATCTTTATTTAGTGCAAATATCAAAGCATCTTTGGTTTTTATAGTCCTTTGAGAAGTTGCGGCGGCCCCCTGATGAACCACTATCAGGTAAGAAACCTTTACGTCGGTATATTTGCAGCTTGGGAGTATGCCAGATGACGAGGCTATAATTATTTTTTATTTTTCGGTTCTACAGTAAGCTTTAATTCCCTCGAATGACATGCGTAAGAAGTAATTGATGTAAATAATTTTTTCAAGGCTTTATCGATTTCGACCGAGTCGATAGTATTGATGTAACAAAGTCAAAAGAAACCCTCTTTTTTAAGGTTGAAAATAGGCTTAATTATGTAAAACGAATGAAGTCGTGGTTATAAATGGTATATAATAAATTGTGCAATTTACAATTTATGTTGCAGTGGATCCCTAATAAATGATATATAATAAATTAATGTATGATGTAGTTAACCTGTTTTAGAATTATTTATTACAGCTCTTACTTAGTTCAACACGCTATACATTGGAACTGCATTGCAAGGAAATGTAAAAAGTTAGACACATTTTTATATTATATATGCAAAAGGGTAGGTTAGACTATTCAGTAAGTTTGTCGGGTAATATAGAAGAAAGGATAGTATATGCGACTTATTAACATTATTTTATAATAAATTTATCTTATTTAGGTACGTATAATCAAGATATATTTAATAGTAAAAGAAAGAAAAAAGAAATTAAATTTCCAAAAAAATGTTTAAGAGAGATTGAACAAATATCAATGAAGACAAAATACAAAAAAAAATTGGAGCTTAGATAATATTTGTGCATTTATAGAACATTTTAAAAATCAATAATGACATGATAATTGATACTTATTTTCGGGAAAGGAATCGAAACAAATTGCATATCAAAGCAAGTCGCAGTGGCACTGGTACACTTATACGTCGCAGCATCGATACATGAAAATCGCGACGCGTTTTGTAAAAAGTAAAAATCGTGAGAGCAATAAATAATTAATGATTAAAAAGACTATCCTTAAATTTATACTAGTATTGAGTTTATTATAATTATATTTAAATTAAACTTACTTGAGTTCTTCAATTTCTTTTTTCAGCCGGGAGATATCAGACTGATGCATGTTCTTCAGGCTCTCGATCTGCTCAGCCATCGCCTTCATCTCCTGCTTGAATTGCATCTCAGCTCCATTCACAGTCCATAAACATAAATAAATAAACGCACAAAAGTTCAAGCACTTCATTTTCGCGCTCAAATTAGTACCGATACAATCCGCTTGGGGCGTACGTGCACCACGGCCGGTTGCTACTGCACGAATGCGTTGCGTCTGGTCTTGAGCCTTATTAATACACTAGGGCGGTGTGCCCAAAGCGCAGATGCGTTCAACAGTTGTTCAAGCCTGAAGCGAAGCCTTCATAACTCGCCCCAATCACAACCTTATTGACAACGCAAAGAAATTATGACCGTATCTCTTTTTTTGAACGTTACTTTTTGAATTTGAAGTGAATATTAAGGCTTCTCGTGGAATTATAATGAGTGGTTTTTTTTTAATATTATTCGTTATCTGCTTGCTGGGCATCTACCAGGTTGAGCCGATATATATTACAAGTAGCCCACATTACTTAGAAATTATATCTGTGTACTTTTCATATGGTGTTTGCTATTTATTTCTTACAAACACGTAAAAATTCACAGTAAAATATTCTACAGGTATTGAATAAATATAATAATATCGCCAATCGCTCTGTTCACACCTTTGAAAAGCCATTATATTTTAAGTAACACAGACAAAGCTTAAAGTCAAAGAAGAAAAAATATATTTGACTCTATTTCCACGACAAACTACGAGTGCACTCAGCACTCAGAGAGACGAGAGAACCTAAGTATTCTACCAACTACATACACTAATCACTGTCGACGACTCCGTCCGCGAAACACTAGGATAACACTTATTTCAGCTCATATATTGTTATCTTTCTCATAAAGTTATGCTTTAAATCGAGATTTTGTTACTTTGATTATTTGTAAACCAATAGAACAAATTTACTTTAACTATAAGACTTCGGTTTAATAGTGATATGTATCTGAATTGAAGAAATAACTATTACTAAACTACTGAATTTCGCCGCCTTTCAGAGTCGCAAACTCAACTTTCACCATGATACCTGTCGACTGATGTACATCCACCGTGAGCTTTAAAAGGAATTACCGCGCACTACTCCTTTGTGGAATGACCTTTTTGCGTTATTTCTAGATCGCTACGACTTGGGTTGCATCAAGGAAAGAGCATCGTCTTCCTTTAAAGCCGGCAACAAACCCGCAGCAATAAGCAGCCGAAATAGTCTCGATAACGCCCAAGCTCGTCCGCCTTTATGCAAAATAATAATAATTAAGATCAATTCACCGTTAATATCTATTTTCGAGAAGGGACAAGCTTAAAAGTTTTGGATTAGTTAATTCCTTAAATACGAATAAAAAATTGCATAGCATAAAATGCAAAGTGTAAAAACCATGCCATAAGGTGTCAAAAATGCAAATTGGACTGATTCAACAACAAAGACAAATCGAAAATTCTTTACCTGAACATTTAAACAAGGCTAGATCCGGGCAGCCTTTTTGCAAAAGCTCCGTTTGACTGAGTTCTTTGCATTCATTCCAGTCCTTCCATCTCTCGCTCATAATTTACTGTATTGTGCTAAATACAGATACAACGCCGCTTTTTAACCAACTTTTAGAAAAGTTTTTCTCGAAACAACCGTTATTGTTTTCGCATTACTGACATTTAAACCACACGATTGTTACTTGCTTAATTAGTCGGAATGTCGTAAAATGATCACATTCAAGTAAGAACTATATGAGTACCAATATTTTGAGTTTCATTTTTTATTAAGATTTGATACGAAATATTTTTTGATTTACCATACAAATGAATAAATGTACCTTGAATAAATGTATTCCTGATAACGTGTATACATATTTTTAACGAAAGACATGTGCAGGTATATAAAATGATAATTTGATATTATGAAACCATTCAAATAAGCTCGCTCACGAGGAGCCAGCTAGCGGCGTCACATGTTCCAAATATAATTTCTTTTTTATCGCTATTGCAATGTTTTTATAACGTACTGAGTACACATAATACACGTGCACAAAAAAGAGAGCTCGAATGCAATCTGGTGCCTTTACAGATCGTCTCTACTACTTGTTTCAATAGAATGTTATGTAATTAAAAAGGCTTCCACGTTGCGCATATTTGAAAATTGACATTTATAATTGACATAATTAAATTCAATAGGTAACATTGTTTCATGAACTACTATTACAGCAAAGGGCTTAGTTTAATGAAAATCAATATTCACAGTAACACAACCATCTCGTGGTGGGAATATTTTCATTTTTATTACCTGGTTACATCACATGTGTTCTCCACTGCTGTTGAAAGTAGAAGTAATAAGTTCAGTTAGATAACTAATCGTCAATAGATTTCAGATTTTATCTCGTTATTACATTTTTTTTAATTTTATATAAATGAATATTTTGCAGTAATCTAACATATCAATTACTAGGATTTTCAGAGGTGGGTTGTTCATTCATTAAGTTCAAGTCATTGTTAAATACTATAAAGCTTATATTCTGAAAACTAAATGAACAGATTTTAATCGCTGATGTTATGCTCATTATTGTGAGTTTAATTGAGATGTAATGTAATTAAAGTTTGTTAATTTATTCCAGATTACATTCCTTAAAGTCATTTCGTCTCATAATAGATTCGCGCAAACTTTTACATGTAAAAAGTTTGTTGTATGAACGGTTTGAAATTTAATTATGCATACTTTCATTATTGTATAGTACTTATCACTAAATATAAGTGTTTTTTGCATAACAGTAAATTTATTACGAAGACGAGGCTGTGTGTATAAATTCATCCAATGTTTCATAGGTAGATACTATAAGTACAAAAGAGTCATTTGTAGTCTAAAAAATTATTGCCCGCGATAAAATAATACATCAGGCTTTTATGCATTGTAGGATTTGACCCAATATTTTTATAAATCTTACAATGAGCGACGCACTCCGAATATAGAGATGAAAGAAAAAGGATGGCATTTTAAGACAAGAAAACACGAGTAGTGTCCTGTTGTTCTACATGCAAAAATCAACAAAATCATGCCAAAGTAGCACACTTCGACATACGTAATGTTTATTTATATCAGTTACTTCTTTTAAAAAGTTTTAGTACGAGATATTTTTTTTAACATATATAATAGATATTATTTTAAGATACCTTTATAATTGTATTTATATAAAGATTTCATTTCAAAGTGTAACTAGTAAAAAATATATCTTGTATAAGACATTGGTTTATACAGAGTTCACCAAGCACCACTATGGAGCGTTATTTTTCACAGTTTTTTTATACAATTTCTACAACATAGCTAAATTTATCATGCCGCCATGCGTACAAAGAATTTTAATTAAATATACATAAGGTGCATTAAATATGCCTACCTACTTGTGACTTGATACTAACGCTATAACTCAATGGGTTCAACGTAATTAAAAACTAAATGAGGAGCTGTTTAAAATTCGTTAGCCTAGTTGATATTCAGTTGAAAATAAACGGGGGTTGAACGCGACACAGTGCAGGGCACTCTCGCGATGAGCTCCCGGCTGCGATCTCTTTGTAATACTACCAATGGAGCCACCTACATAATGCATCGTTTTACATATAATTGAATATTCTGCCTGCTTTTTGCTGGAATACGCGCCAAATCGAGCTTTATTACTGATCACTATGATTTGTGTTTTCAAAATTAATTTGTATTCGAATTACTTTAGCCTGTAAGGTAATTAATTGCCCAACACGATTAATATTACGATGCAATTAAAGAAACATTATAAAGTGAAATATTTGCATTCATTTTATGATGCTTATTTAACATCATGAAATATAAGTTAGTAGTTAACATGTTACTACCAAAATTATGACATCAAATATTAGCGTTGTGTGGATAGCATGATATCAATGGAATTGATTTGATAAGCGTATTATCCTAGAATACTTACAGCTATCTACTTAACCAATCAAATCAATTATCATAATGAGCTTTTTAAGTGAGCTGTCGTGTCTAATTTACATAGGTTAATGCAAAAGCAATTTGTTACCCGAGGTAATTTTCAAAGGCATTTTCAGAATGTACAGACGTTTTAGAAATAATGTGACTGGACAATATTATAACTTTTTTTATCCTACGAATATCATAAACGCAAAATTTTGTATGTGTGGATGTATGAATGTTTGTTACTCTTTCACGCGAAAACAGCTTATCGTATCTGTATGAAATTTTTATACAGAGACAGATTATGTTCTAGATTTGCAAACAGACTACATTTTACCCGGGTACTACGAGAGTGACGCCACGGGTTACAGCTAGTTTTTTCATAATTTCGCTTTATGTTAATATATTTGAAATGATAACAAACAGTAGTAATAATAGCACTTCGAATAGTATTTACGATCATAAATGAGTCTATAAATTGGTACTACAGAAATTTTGAGTTAAGACTTTTTGTAATGTTTAATAATAATTTGGTATAGATATAATCGAACTCATATCAAAGAAACTTGTTTGAAAGGAGACGTTCAAATGCTTATAGTAAAAGAAATCTCATGACGAAACAATTCAAATTTTTCTATGTAAAATTATAAATCACTTGGATATTACAACGCCTACAAGGGTTGAGATTAAAATCTAGGTTACTAGCTATAATCTTTTCTTCCGCCCTCCACAGTCCTTCGGTTTCTCGATAGCTTCACTTTTGTAGTGCCTACGCGCTGACGATGAACGAACATTATCGTAAACTAATTTCCTTATCTTGTTTTTAACATTGATAATCGAAATAAGTTTATCCCTCCTAATGTTGTATATGCGAAAGTCGTTATATATCCATCACATAACCGTTTCGGATGAAATTTGGCACAAATAAGTTTTTGAGGGAGAAAGTTCACAGATAGTTTTTATCCAGGAAACCTTACGGTAACGGGTTCTATGCAGGGTAAACCGTATTGAATATATAAAAGGAAAATTCCTTTAATTACGCGGGCGAATCCGGGGGCGGTGTTGGTATTCAATAATACAAATTTATTGTATGGAAACTGCAAGTCATATGAACATAACTCATTACAGCTGTATGGGAAATTCGTCCAAGTCCAATTAGTCGCGCTATTCATAACCTTGTTGCTTGTCTCTTTGAGGCATTGCCCTCCTTTAGAGTTTCATGAACAGATATATTTCAAAGCGCTGGACAGTACGGTTCACGCAATAACTACATGATATTCCGAACGGTATTTGAAAAGCATTACTTGAATCATATGTAATATACTATATATTATATATGTATATATAAAATTATGAACACTACTATGCTTACCGTAGTTCCGTGAATATAAACTGAGCTTCTAGATTCGATGATAAGTAAATTACACTGCATTCAAATTGAAGTTACACCAATACTAAATTTTATAAGTACATTTAAATCCTATAGTGTATATAATCCTATAGTTAAATGTAGACATCTGGAGATCCTGATATGAATAAGGTTATTTGCAAACTAGATATAATGTTTCGTATTTTTAAGAACAGACATATCCACACCAAAGGTTTCTAGTTTCATGGCAGCATTAAGTCTTAACTTATTTATAAAACGAATGCGCATTAGTCTCCACTTTCAAATTACACGTTGTTACATCATAATCATTTTATGAAAAGATTATAAGCTAAAGAGGTTGCTTTAAATGTTATTCGTTATTTCATTGAACATTTATCTTCTGTTGTTATGAACAACCAACACGATTTGTATTTTAAAGTTAAAAATAACTATTTCTATCTTATAAAAAGCATATCCTCCCGCATATAAAAATACAAATATTTGGGATGGCTATCTTGAAATACCCAACTAGTAACCGGATCGTTTCGTAGTACAAACCAATAACAATTACGAGATATTGCTTCGAATGTTTACAAAAAATACCGAGTCTATATTTGTAAAATGCTATCAAAATTGTTCCTGCATATCACGTTCTACATGTGCACATCAATTCGCTGTATCCAACACCGGAGCTGATATAAAATTCGATATTACTAACCAAAGATGGAACAACGAACCATTTGATTTTACACGACACTGGAGTTGGAAAGTTAAACCAAATATTGTGATTGTACTGGGGATATTTCACATTCACTCATACGTATACAGTAGTTTGTCCTCACTTAAATGATTTAATCCGGAATATGGACTAAAATTTGCTTTCGATGACTGCGGAGGACACATCTAAGATATTACTGAGTGTGATGTTTCTTCGTACTGTAACTGGGACTGAAACTGGGACGTCAATCAGTCTCCAGCTTTCACAATAGCTTTTTCACCACACATTTCGGCTGCGACTCAAATTACTACAGTTGATGTTAGGAGAGTTTACTATATAAAACGGTGTTGTAAATAAAAATAGTGTGTGTTTAAACTTTTATAATGTTCATTAAACTAAAACCATTGTCGGCTATATTATATGAATTTAGTATATATGCTTTTTAATGGGCACAAGTTATTACAATCTACACTAATATTATAAAGCTGAAGAGTTTGTTTGTTTGTTTGAAAGCACTTATCTCAGGAACTACTGGTCCGATTTGAAAAATTATTTCGGTGTTAGATAGCCCATTCATTGAGTAGGGCTATATGCTATATATGGGCAAAGCCGGGGCGGACCGCTAGTCGTTATATAAGAATGTATGCTGCAGTTAGGAGACGCTAGTATTATATTTCGGTATTCGGTATTAATAAAAAAATAGGTAATAATACACAATAAATTATGTGACATAATATCTATAATGTAATAACGGACATACAAAGTAAGTAAGTACATCAAACAAAAGCTGTGTCGATTGCAATAATCGGTAGAATACGAGAGTCGACAGCATCTCAATTCTTTGAGTGATACGAACGAAGCGGTAACCGAATACGCCAGGTGCACCAGCACCTCACAATATACTGTATAATATATTCAAGTAATGGAATAACCTACTGTCATACGACATTAAATATAGAGCCCAAAAATATACAACGGTGTCTTTTGTTGGTTAATTAAATCCATTAACTATGTGTATTATACATTTATGTATGTTAACAATGTTATAATTTATAACTTGTTTATAACCATTTCATATCGTTATTTTTTGTAACATTATAAAATCAGCAATGGGTGACTTCTATTCACAATAATAACTAATAACATCAAATGTGAGTATCATATCAGTCAATGTCCATTCATGGAGATTATCCACCTCGATTTGAATGATAATATTGTCATAAACAACGTTTCAATAAGGTATACATTTGTTCATTCTCGAACATTATCACAATTAGGTAAGCACGTTAATGTATCTTCCCTAATTGCTATATCTGTACTTAGTATTTAAAGGAAACATCTTTGCGTTAATATCCACCGCTGAAGCAGATCATGAAATAATTTGTGTATATTGATAGGCAGCAGATGTCCGTAAGTTAAAAGCAATAAGATTAGTGCGTGCCGCGTGTTCCGATACTTTTGGAAACACATTGTTATTAACGACAGCTGCGAGACACGCTCCTATTAAAAAATGAGCGTTAAGTAAATCGTCTACCTGAGGCCTTTTTGTTTGATTCCTTCCTATTCCAACGCAAATGTGGGAGGCGTTAACGTTCTTGAAAATAGAGAATATTTTTGAGCTACAATTACATCGAATGTTAATTACGGTGTATACAAAGACATTCGTAATTTATAGTGATTTATTTGGTCTATTCCGTAGACTCTTATCCGTTAAATAGTCCTAAAATCAATTTCAATTGCATCTACAATTCTAATTTAGATGGTTACTGTAGAGATAATTTTACAATATGTACATTCAATAACTCGTCGCGCGAGCTTTATGTATAGTTTCAATTTATTATAATATTGTTTTTAATTTGCTGGAAGGACCATTTTCGATAAAATTTAGTCTCGTGAAGAGGCTTAACCACACTCTCAAGAATTCCATTTTGATACACATTTTTCCCTATATTTTGATTATGATTATTTACCTTTATTTTACAATTATGATTTAAATAAATAACCAGTTTAGTGTTTCTCATTTACTGTACAATAAATAGAATTAATTATCTTCAACTTTGCTCCTATTATCTTTTGCTGAACGAGGCTGAAAAATGCGCACTAAGGCCTGCAAAATGAAAGTAGTTCAATGAACTACATATAAGAAAACACAATTCAATATTTATATTAAATTGACATATTCAAAATTAAATTGTGCATGTAAATTAATTTGTAAAATTTTATTTCTAATTGCAACATAATTTATGACCACATTAGGCTATACCTGTGCTGATAATAAACAGAAACATCCAACCCAGAACATCTGTTTCTTTACAATAAAGATTAAATCCATATTATGCAACAACACGGATTCATGGTAGTTTCTACGCGTACGATATACATCGAGATATAGCGTAGATATATGTACATAATATCAGGAGCACACAATTACATTTCCTATAATGCTCGGAGTAGTTTTGTTCAAATAACAGTGTTCATCCATACTCAAGACCGAGTTTTATTATATAAATACACTCGAGTGACAATTTATCCAATCGTTTAATCATATAAATGACTATGGCATTTGAAGATATAAACATGTACAACCGATTTATTCAGATTTGTGATAAACATGTTAAAAGGGTACCTATTTGTTATTAGTAAAAATTTCAAACGACCAAAATTAAAATAATTTCATTTATTCTAGCAGTTATATAGTTAATTCACTTTATTGGAGTTATAATGTGATGAAACATTCTTTTATATTTTTACATACTTTTTTACAATTTTTTATTTTGTTATGTTAGTATGCGCTTAGAAATATTAATACATATTTAGTATTCAATTAGTACCTACAAGTATATACTATATATTCGATTTAATCAAATAAAGTAAAATCAATATATATACCATTTACCTGTCCATGAACAAATTAAAAATAAAGAATAAAATCACAATTTACAGCATCGATTGTTGTTTACTATAGTTATCTTGTATACAGGAAGATATTATAAAAGATCTGGTATAACCAATACTGTAAATTTAGCCATATTCTTCTTTAAGGAGACTCGTTTATTATTGCCTCGATCATAATTGCATTCTGTGTTCCTAGTACGTCTTGAAGTCGAGTCAGTCAATGTATTGAGAGGCGATCTGCGCCGGAACACATGCCTGAACATCTGTCCTATCTTAAACACCTTTGCAGAGTAGCGCACGGGCCGACAGCCGTGCTACATTCAACAGGGTGTAAAAATATGCCGCGAAATCTTCATTTCACATTTGTATAAGAACGTCGCCTGATAGTTGGACGTCGACAACTGACAAATTTGCGTGGAGTCAAAAAAACTAAATGGAAATTGCTTATATTCTCGCGTATTTAATAATCAATCTGATAATATACTTTTCATCCATAATGTTTTAAATATGTTCTGACATTTATTATTTTAACTTAGAAGGTTAAAATATACACTGATAATATGTAAATACAGCTGGTTACCCAAAATTTATTATATTAATAAAAAAAAAATCAAATCCAAATAATAAATAATTTGAATCCGATATATAGTATAATCGTAGTGTAAATATCATGACTATACCTATAACTATATCTTATTTTTACACAGGCCCATATATGATCTTCTATGCAAAGGCATTTACAATTTTACATACATTCTATTAATATAACGACTTTTTTATAATTTTATGGTATCTTCATTAAACAGTATGTTTACATCCATAACTTCTTCTGCAGCGCTGCTCTGCTCCGCTAAAGCGGTCATTGTGTCTATGAAAACATTATCTAAAACGTAAGAGCGCGTGTGGGTGGCAGAAGCTGGCGAGTCATGATGTACAAATGAATATTTGAATATTTTTTTACGTAATCAGCATATGCAAAACTATAAGTGCTATTGAGCATAGTAAATAGGTATACATAAAATAGAACAAAAAAACGGCCAAACCGATTTTTTATAAAACTTTATATGTATATTCGTTAGGTCGAAGACTATTTTTATATCTCTAAGTGATAAGATATAGGTAATCTCATTTAAAATATAGACATTAACATTATTACGTTATTTATAAAAATGAAAGGGATTTCCATAACAAACGAATAAATCATTTCTCATTTGAAACACACTGTAACAGGTAGGTAATAACTGTGTATTAGCAAGAAGTAAGACCAACCCATCAGTATCATATAGTTATTACCTACGTTCAATATTTGACATCAAAGGACTGTTTCTAGGAAAGCTTATCGGAAAATATAGATACGGGAAAGCACAACTGCCAACGTGGTTCGATATTAAATTTATTCTCTGTTAAAATTGCAACCCGAATCAAATTTGAACTTTTTCACTGTTGATATTTGCGGAATGTTTGAATGTTTGTATTTCCATTCCAATAAACATATGCATATAACATAACTTTGATAAAAAATTGTTGATAGTATTTTGCATTCTATTTAAAATTGAGTAAATGGATAGTATGTCAACATCTTCTGTCACAACACGCATCGTATTTGATGTAGATGTTAAATCCAGTTCAGTAATTACAACATAGAAAACAGAACGATACAATTAATTGGCTTTGCATCAAATGTTGTTTTAATCTAGTTCTATAAGTTATTATACAAATCACATCAAAAATACTAACGAAATAATAACGAATAAAAATGATACGTAATTGCATCTAGAAATTTTACCTAACATAAAAATGGTACGTTATTTTTTTATATACTTAAAAACGTAAATCTAAAGTAATATTACGAAAGTAATGTGAACAAATCAAACAATCACAAGGCGTTGGCTGGCCCTAAACCAATCTGCGTCCTCAATATGCAGTCGTCATATAAAAATGTAGGTAATAGCGATTTATTCAAGTTTCATACTATGCATGCTACATGCAACGACCAGTTATCAATATCAACCTGTACATCGATATCAGCCGAGATCGCGGAGACACCTGCGCGCGAGCACCTGCCGCCTCTGATTCGCCAAAACGAACAGTCGGATGCATCACCTGCCGTAACGATACTCGTGTTCGAATATTTACTTATTTAACAATCAAATCTTACCACCTAAATTACCCTGATTGTGACCTTCGAACAGAGCTTTACAGTAAGCCGAATATGAACATAAGCTTTTCTCTTATACTAAATTCCTACAATTCATTCGTCTGTAAAATATTATCTTTTTCATACATTGAGTTTTTTCACATCAGACCTTGAAATAGTCTTATTAGCGTACTGATTGCGTATTGATTTCTATTTTCAATTGAATAGGTAATCAACTGTCTGCTTCTAGTATAATGTATAAAGCAATTGCTGTCTCCAACGGGATTTGAACTAGAGATGCCACGAATTTTCGGCAGCTATTCGGTATTCGGCCTATTCGGTCACTTTTAAGCTGTTCGGTATTATCTATTCGAATAATACGTATTATTCGGCCGAATACCGAATAGCAAATCAATGAAAAAAAGACACATCATATTACTCAAAATTATCTATTTATTTCCAAATTACAACTCTTTAGTAATTAAAATTGATCTGTGGTAAGTTGTGATGGATAAATACAAGCTTCAGCATTTATTGGTAGCAAACGACTACGTTTTTCATCGTAAATGATACCAGCCTCAGAAAATAACCTCTCACTATACACGCTACTTCCAGGAGAAGAAAGATACACTTAAGCAAATTTCGAAAGGTTTGGGTATTGTTTTTCGTTTGCTAACCACCACTTGTAAGGATCGGCCTTCCTATCTAGGCGACTATCCTTGACGTGATTTACTTGCAATTGAATTGAAACAAATAGCCATCGATCTCCTGCCGCGCCAACGCAACGAGGAAAAACGGTTTTTACTTGTCTTATTCCAGCGAACGCGCCCCCGACAAGCATGTATTTCGTGCCGAATATTCGGTGGCCAAATATTCGGCGCTTCAGCCGACAGCGTTGCCGAATATTCGGTATTCGGACAATCAACTAGCTATTCGTGGCATCTCTAATTTAAACCCACGCATGGAAGTTGATGGAACGCACGGAATAATTGCATACGTCATAACACTCACATTGGCGATTAAATTTATATTCGGTAAATTTTAATTAGATATCATCGAGTTAGCGAATGGAAGAAATGAAAATACACTTCCAACGCTGTTACTAAGTAACTTAACTAGGATAATTACTTTCTTTATCAAAAACTTTTTCTTGAAATAAAAACAAAAAATTTCAACAATTGCTCGTTGTGAAGCCTTACTAAAAGGCCGGGCCACCAAGTATTTTATGAGATTGCGCAGAACATTCTTAAAATTCCTCATTTTCTCACGCTGCGATCACACAGCATCTCATATTCGCATCGCTAGTGATCGAGTATTGATTACGTTTAATATATTATAAACACTATAAGTAAATAGTAGGTCATGCCTAATAAAAGTAAGTAGTTCTTCTTTTTATAATTACTAAAATATACCGAATTCATTGATAGTAGCAACACAAACAGAAAACTATATGTGTTCAATATTTTGTCCCATACAGCAGCATGGATGACTAATTGGGAAAAATGCTAAAAAATCTAAAAGTACTTCACAGAAATGCAGGTGAAGGTTTATCAGAAAGTAATTAACACCCATTTGTCGCCCGGCAAAATGACAGACATATCTAGGGCATACAGCTTTGAGAATTTAAATTTGTTTAGTTAATAAAGTTTGTTGGATAATCCTAAATGTATTTTCCATAGTGATTATATCGCTTAGTCAGCTTATTTTTTTACAAATGATCACGACAAAGGTGCTAATGAAATTGATCTTACATTTATACCTAAATATGTCGCAATAAAACTATGCGAATGCCCGCCCCATGCGTGACTTCTAATGTGAAAAAAAAAATTTCAGAAGAGCACCTTTAAATATACATAAATATTTCTAAATTTATATTTGTAATGTTTTCACACGCAACTACTGGATCTACTTCAATAATTATTTAATCATAAGATAGCTGCAGTATTCCTAAGTGGCATAGGCTATATATTCTATTCTATTTCTACCTGGGGCTCATCCGGGCGGAGGCGAGACGAGCGGCTAGTATTTATATATTGGATAAGTCTTGCTTTCTATTTTCTAATCCAATTCCTATTCCTATTCCTTTGTGAGAGGAAATTAAAGTTTCAGGTGCATAGTGAAAGTTCGTATGTACAAACATAGCTAGAATGTAAGTATATTCAAAATAAAACCTCCTTGGATTCTGCGACCTGAATTCAATTGATAACGATCGAAATCCAAATCCTACCGCCAAATATATTATTTCAATTCTCTTGAATCGAATCACAAACAACAACAACTACCCTTTATGTCAAACAGATAAAATACCTGGAATCTCTTAGGAATGTAATATATTAATACGGTATTATTATTTATTTCCTTAGGATCTATTACTCGAACCCTTGACTATTGAGCTTACGAGCAACTAATGATTGTCAACCCTAGTCACAGTACGAACCTACAGCGCGCTCATTATCGGGGATCATCAAAGCATGCAAAAATTACGGAGGAGCTTGAATATTACTTAATTAGCTATTTAAATCTAGACAGGTGTAAAAGAATGTCTTTAAATAAAGCTACAATGTTATGCTGTATATTTATTTCGATGGGACGGTTATTCATATCACATATTATTACATACATTCAAATATACACATAAGAATACTTAATAAGAAATAACTAAATAAAACAAGATAAACATTTTTTGGAGATAATTTTTATAATTAACAGTTTGAAGAAGGCAGAATAGTTACATTTCTCTATATAAAACTGACTGTTTTAAATACATTTAAGGCACATTTTATAAAAGTTATCCATACAATTAGCATAATGAAATAGCATTTTATCATTTACTTGAACAAAGAGAAAATCCTATTTTCTTTAAATCTATATTTGCAAGTATTTTAGTCGCATTGATTTAACCAACTAGAGCAGACCAAGATTTTAAAATGCAACCCATTTGTGTCTTTTTTATTTTTACAAAACAATGAATATATGACTTATTCATAATGTGCTGCGGTTTTTATAGCTTTTTGCGACTTTCCGTGGTTTTATACACTGGTCAATACCGATTACTTAAAAATAAAATAGAAGTGTAATAAGACTATAAGAATAAACATGTAACAATGCATCGAATAAAAGCGCTTGTGAAACCATAGTACCTATTCGTTAAGTAAATATTTTTTACCAACATCAAACATTCACAAAACCAATACGTTGTTTACTGAATATCAAATAACGTTTTCAAAGGAAATCGTGTAAACAAGCTAAGCCTTTATTTAAAATATATTTTACAGCGCGTACATTTTATCGAGAAAAATATTTGCAACGTTATATAAATACGGACATCATTGGGAACGAAACAAAATTTATGGTTACACTAGCTGCGCCCCGCGGTTTCACCCGCGTGAGTCCGTATCCCGAAGAAATATCGGGATAAAAAGTTGCCTATATGTTATTCCAGTTGTCCAGCTGTCTACGTTCCAAATTTCATTGCAATCGGTTCAGTAGTTTTTGCGTGAAAGAGCAACAAACACACACACATCCTTACAAACTTTCGCATTTATCATATTAGTAGGATAGGATAGTTGATTCGGATGATGAAACAATAAAAATATCTGTACCTAACTGGCTCTAAGTTCGATTCTCGCTGGATATTAAAGCAATTTTAGATCAAAATTGATATTTAAAAAAAAAAAAACGGTTTAAACATTTAAATGGTTTAAATACATTCATTGTTGGTGCGAGTTTAAAAATATTGGGGCAAAAATGCATTGAGAAACAAAAGACTAATCTTTTGTACTTAATTACTTCTAACAATACCTAATAAAATACGGGTGTATCTATAAATTGACAACATTACTGGCGAATATGACAAAACACACATTCATTATAATACTGTACAATAAAATATGGCTTACTTTATGTTCAACAAAACATTATTCGTGCAAATCTTTTTACAAATTACTTTCAATGCTATACTCATTCTTTCGTAGAAAAAGTACATTTACCGGGAGATAGGAAATAAAAATAGGTACAACAAATGATTGGAGAATCCAATACACAATATGTCAGTTCAACTATCGCCACGGCATGTTATGTCCATTGCTGGGGCTGTTAGGAGTGGATTCGTTAGAGTCATTGTTAGACGAGTCATGTATAGAGCTCTCTCGAGATTTATCCTCTTCAATGGAATACCTACAGAAGCCGCAGTGTCCCTTTGTCACTAGTTGTATTTCGTAGTCCTCCATGTAGAATAACTGAATTAAAAATAACACTATATTTAATATGTTTAATATATATGAATAACCTGTTTAAACATGCGTTGTTACAAGAACTTAATAAAGTAGTCTAATTTACTCGTTCATAGTTGGTCCGGCTGTTCCTATATTATCCGAAACAAAGAAACAGACAAACAGAAAAAAAAGACATGTTTATAGAAAAAAAGTATCTTCAAAAAGGAAAAAGTATTTGTTTTTATTATATTGTTTAAGGACAACCAAGGGTAGGGTTGCACAATTAAGTCATACACAGATTGTTGTAACATAAAGAGAATCTCTCAAGAAACTATCTACAAACACGTTATTTCAAACTTCTTTTTTCATAATCTTTTTCACGTGTACATTGTTTCATTGCTCAAATTCTATTCTATTGCAATCGTGTTTGCATTCGAACTGTAATTATTTAAATTTGATAGCGAAAAACGAATATTGCAACGGGGTCCCCTAACAGAGCAACATTGGGGTGAACAATTTTAACACATGTCACAACCCATCGGAAACTATCAAACAATTTTTTTAAGCCGGAATACTTTTAATAAGTCGGTACAACAAATGCAACATTCAACCTACGGTGTAATTTGGTGTTAGAGCTGAATGCATTGTGCTACTCGAGCCAAGCAATACGGACTGTGATTATATTAATATTATATAATTTCTTGAAAATAAAATGATATACTATTGCAAGAAAATTTTCTATATAGTTCATAAAAAGCTGTGCAAATTAGTTTGTTCTAGAAAAATGGCCTTTGAGACAGTTAAGCCCTGTTTAGCTGCAATTTGTTTCCGAGATAATTTCGTATTTTATATTGTCCGTCAAACAACAATTCGGTTTCGAGTCAACTTTGTTACTTCCGTATCTGTAGATACAGTAGGTGCTTGTATCCGAAATTATAATTATTTATGATTTACGCATGGCAAATAATTGAATAGCATATGAATGTTTTACGTGAATAATTAGATAATATGTGTTCGAATACTGTAATATTCTATTGTGAAATATCTATAGTCCCGTATTAAAATATAGTAAAGAATAAAAACTTTAATTTTTTTACTATGATTTGCGGTGCGGTGAATCAATATGAGTGCGGTTTTTTATCAAATTTCTGGTCGCTCGAGGTTTTGAGCCGTGCAACAGCCACTATTATATTAGACTATAATTTTTCTGTATAAACTTAATTAACTATAGAATTATTTAGAAATATTTTACGATATTGCATAAAGAATTCAATACTGTTAAAATGGGTAAGAATTTGACAAATACACAAATATCCTGTTGAACGAGGAATGCAATATGACATGAACTCACATTATTACAGCTGTCACAAGTAGTGACGGGTAATTCGGGCAACATGTTTCTATAGAAAAGCGGTGCGAGCGGCCGCTTGTCCACAACCAGCACGGCGGCCGGGCTCAGCTGCAACAACGCCTGCCTGCTGCATACTACAACACCGCTCTCGTCATCCTGTACGATGAAAAAACAATCAAATCTAATAGAATAACCTTTATTTATAAATTCGTTACGTACAATATATTAATTATGACGGAGATGGTCGTAAGTACCTACGGAAGTTAAATGAAATACAGCACGAGTTCTGTGAGATGACAACACCACCCAACTCTCAGGTGCTGAATTGGAACGGAGTTTTATCCAATATGCAATAATAATTATATATCTTATACACATCCATCTAATGAAAACGCAATACGCATTTCCATTAGTCAATAAATACTGGAATATGACGGTATGATATTAGACCTGCAGAATTGTTGGATGCTGTGCACTGCATAAGACTGAGCCTCAGTGTCAGTGCGTGCATGCGTACGTATATGTTTATAATATGGAGTAAAAATGAAAAAAAAGTTTGCGTTTGAACAATTCTATAAAATATTAACGCCTTAACTAGGAACAAACAACAAATTTTATAACGTCTCCCAATTGCAATCTAGTCTGGTTTCACATTACGTGAGAAAATAGAGGGAATGTGACTATCTTATACGAGTCCTCCTGACCGAATTCCGGTCACGGCGTCAAATTTAGACCGAGTCTTGAGACTAGCCAACTACACAGCAAATATAATATAGTTCAGACATATAAAACCGAATGCATTTCATATTATATACCTAGTTCTACATTTAAAACAATTTTTATAATCGATTCTGTTGTGTTGTTGGAGTTCTTTTCAAATACAATCAAGACAATGCCTTTATAAACTTATCTCAGATTAAAAGGTTCGTTTTATAAAAGGAAAAATCGTTAAAAAATATGTTTTTCTCTTGCTCGTATAGAGGTTGTGTGCAAGTATTTGCTCTCAAACTAAACAAAGCTCGTACTATGGACAATGGACGAACCGTTCTGGCAGAGTTCCCTCACTTTGCTACCACGAGATTGACAAACTAGAACTGAAATCGTAACTATCGTATTTGTAATATTTTAAAAGTCGTTAAATCTGAAACTACACACATTTTTTTTATTCAAATGATAAATCAAACCACTAGTAAGTTCGATATTCTTCACTCGTTGGGTTTCAATTAAAATTGAATAAAGCGAGGCAGATGCATTTTACACCTGGGTCGTATATTTTAAGGGAAAGTTATTTAATCTGTTACTGACCGAAAAACTTAGAATTTAAACGGAAATCGTAACCACGACATCTCCATACGCCTTAGGGAACGAAATCGGTACATATATTTTACGCCTCTTGCAAGAGTTATTTATAAAGAAGGATATAGTGCATAATATAACATAAATATTATACAGTATTCCTACAAACCGATACAGCATATTATTGATATATTATCAATTACAGGAATTCATATGTTATGAATACGATACGATTTATTAATTTTATCGCTTTAATTTACGTTCCCTGAATATATGGCGAGAATTTCAGAAATCTATGCAATATTATACTCGACGTAAAGAATTTTGAACCTCAATTCAGTAAATTGAAGGTATGGGGCAGATAAATTCTTTATCTATTTCACTGATCACAGTTTCAAGCGTTTGTGGTCTATATGACCTTATCTAATACAAACATTGCAGCGGTTTCTCAATTTGCTCAGTACTGAAGCGTTTGCATTGTCACTAAATTTTAACAAAAACTGCTAAACTGATTTAGATGTATACAAATAATTTATTAACGGGATTTGAACATTGCATCGATAAATGGCTATTCATTATTGCATTGATATGTTTATATTTAAATATGAATATCTTACCTCGTCAATTTTATCCAAGAAAGGATCGGCTGTATCAATGTCGTGATTGATTGTTAATATTTCGGAATGTTCTTCGGATTTTTCTTCCAGCGGCATTCTTTCGATCAGTCGTAACGCTTCTTCGTACGATATACCCTCGGCTGGCACGAATTGCACCAATGGTAGAACTTCTGCTTTGTGAAATATGAAATAACAGTTGCTACATAAATATTTATGTTAATTCCATTGAGAAATATTATGAAAATTCTCATAACGTTTAATGCCATTCGAATGAAATTTCGAAACAATTTCATTTATATTCGACAATATTATTTCGCAAATAAATTGGTAATTGAAAATTTTTACACATATACTGTGTATCGTATAACAAAGACGTTCTCGATGCGGGTACAGGAAATCGATATCCGGGGTTTATTATTCATAGATTTGTTTTCTTCTCTTTTTGCTATAAGTAATTAACAAAGAAAATATAGGAAAATTTTTAAATGATATGGGGACTGAACTTTGTTCAATTATAAAACGAACATATAGTGTCACTTCTTGTGTTTATTAAAAATCATTATAGGAATTTATAGACAGTAAATTAATAATGAAGAAGTTATCAATTTATAATGTAAGACAATCCGTTTATGCCTTTTGTTTTCATGCGATTGTAGTCTTAATTGTATCAATCATTAGGTGTAGTCTTTATTAAACAAAGCATTACAATATTTATAAATTGTCTTTTATTTTATACACTGTGTGTTTTTTGCTTTGTTTACAAATATAATTAAAAAAAATTGTAGACATTCCTATTAGACAATGTTTCATTAATGCCGCATAATCCCATAATAATGAGCAAGTTTCTAATAACAAGGATAAGTTTCAATTCAAATTATAAAACATTATCAAAAGTAAACGTACTTAGTAAAATAACTTTTATGCAAATCTGTGTTTTTTTAGAGACATGAAAGAAAATTGTGATCATTTTTTCATATGCACGCATAGATAGAGCTGTGGCGTAGTGCTTTCGTTGCTATATTAAATTCGTATATATTAAAAATAATGAAATAATAAACATCTCGCACGAAGCCAATTGCAAGTAGTAGACATAATATTTATAAAATGTCAATAACAACAAACGGGACCGCTCAACACGTCCGTCCGCATCAACAGCCAAAATATTATGTATGATAACCACGTGTTTAAGGATCGAACTGCAAATTGCATGTGTATAAAATCAATGGAGTTTGTCACCACAGGAGCACTCCTTCACAAATATATTTGACCAACATGGACATTAATAGACCAGGGTTGTGGGCCCCTTTTTACACATGATTACTATCAAGCTGTATCTGCCTCAATATCTTCGTTTGGTTGTAACGCCCGACAATTTCCTAATTACCATCAAATCAACATTTTATTTTGACCTTGCTAGTTCAGTTATCCACCAAAACGTCTCTCTCTCTCTCTCTCTCTCGTCTCATGAAAGTCAAGCTACTCACAAAAAATATAATATAAATACAATAATATTAGTATTATAAGCAGTGGTGGCTCAGTGGTGAGGACCTCGGACTTAAAATCTGTAAGTCGAGGTTTCGAGACCAAGAGAGCGTGCAGCAAATAAATTTATTTTTCAATTGATCTGCACATCTGGATAGCATCACCACTGCTCGAAACTGTGACGGAAAACATCGTGAGGAAACCGGCATGTCAGAAAATTAAAAGTTCGACGACATATGATGTGACATTTGTGAATCCGCACTTGGCCAGCGTGGTAGATTATAGTAGATTATAGTCATAGGAGGCCTGTGTCTCTGCAGTGGGAACATATATGTGCTGATGATGGTAAAAAATTAGTATTAGTATAACTATTAATCAAGTGCAAAATAGACTCCGGAGCGTGGATAACAGAATCTGATGTTAACGTATGCACAGACCGTGCGTGGCCAGCGAGTGCACGAGCGCGTGTCCGCAGCGCGGGCAGCGCGCGGCGAGCGGCGGCGCGTGCCGGCGGCAGCGCCAGCACAGCGGCGACACCTCCTCCTCGCTGTCGCCGCCGCTGCTGCCGCCGCTTTTGAGCATCAACAGTTCCACGCTCTCCTGACAAGGTATTATTTACATGGAAATCTGTGCTTGATACTCACTATTTTATGAGGAAAGAATGCTAGGATATACTCTGCAAATCTATAGCTGAAGCTGTAATGTCTGTCGACCTTACGCCTCTCCAAATGTTTATGGGAGGTGGTGGCGCTTACCATCAGGCGACCCAACAACTCCAGTGCCGACGGTGACATAAAAAGAAATACCCACAGGCAAAGGGGAAAAGACGTGCGCTTCTCCCAATGAAAAAGGTTGGCAGTTACTGAATAGCAATTACGTCTTAGGGACTGTATAGGTTTCTATCGCATCCCTATAAACAATAAGATATTTGCCTAGTAGCCAGCATTAACTAAATTCCTAAACGTAGTCATGCTTTAACTCAAAGCCACCAAGACAATAACTAAATATTATAACACTAGCTGCACGCCCCGGCTCCGCCCGGGTTGTCATTTATCGTAATTAAAATTATTTAAACTATCCTATCTCTCAAGTTGGATCGAACTGCACATGGTGTGCGAATTTTATTATAATCGGTTAAGTGGTTTAGGAGTCCATTGAGGACAAACATTGTGACACGAGATTTATATATATTAGATTATACATATACATGTGTCTATTTATGATGCAAAAACAAGCAATTGTCCTTTCTCAAGAACATGACCCTAAACTAAATGTAATACTTCTATCTTGACTTTAAGATGGAATGGTTTTTTTTTGTATTAATGCTCTCTAATCTGTTTAAACATAACAAAACATTGAGCAAATAATTAAAGATGAGTCAGTTGCTTTGTAGAGCGATCAATAGCGCGTGCTATTGAATATTTTCAAAAGTAGTATTAATAAGAAGACTGTAGATTAATTGTAATATTTTTTGATATTCAAAGAAATTAAATATATAAACCTTAATACACATAAATTACGTTTCGCATTGTTTGTCCGCGATGGCCTCCTAAACTACTCAAACGATTTTAATAAAATTTGCACACCATGTCCAGTTTGATCCAACTTAAAAGATAGGACAGTTTATATTATTTCAATTACGATAAATGACTATCCGGGCGGAAGCATGGCGTGCAGCTACTACATATATATATATAGAAAATAAACATACCTGAAACTTCTGTGGAATTTGTAGAGCCAAAATTTTATCCAGCATTTTACGGGCCAAAAAATTCGCGTTCAATATCTTTGCTTGTTTTGCCATACACAGATACAGGCAGCTGTGGTCCAATTAAGGTCAAATTTTTAAAATTTATGTTTATTAAATTGATTGCATATGCGTTGCATATTACAGATAATAAGCAACAGAAAACAAACCTTTAAAAAGGTGCAAAGATAATGTCATCAAGGTCGATAGTCTGTTGACTTTTAAACAAAATTTTAATTGTATTTTTGCCCATATGGTATTTTTATGACCATTAAACAAAGCATTACATTTGATGTTTCACTAGACGTAAAAGAAAGAAAAATAAAGACAGTTTCGCATTCATAATATTATTGAGTGTTCCAGTATATTATTTTCTTTTTTTTTATCATGGTACAATATAATATTCACCCTAACAATACAAATGGGAAAGTCACGTCCGTGTGACAGTGTGTGAGTCAGCTTTCACTACAAAACCATAGCAACGATTTGCACGAAAGTTAGATTAAAATTAGTCAAAACCCAGATTCGAACAAGATGTGTCTATGTGCCTAGTGATTCTTTTTACAAAAATTGTAGCGGTGGTTGCCATTAACTAACCATTTTTCGTGAAATATATTTCGAAATATATAGTACGTATGAATGCACCAATACACACATTTGTACATTTATACGTGAGGGGTTTTATAAGTTTGTTAAGCTGATAGACTATACTAATATTATTCCTCTATTGATTCAAGACATATGATCCAGATTTTAAATATCAATCGATTATCCCAAAATATGACGTAATTAATTATATAATAGAATTTATAAAACTAGGTCACATCCGCGTAAGCAGTCAATATGAGACTAGACGAGTATAGATTACATTTTATTGCCTGTCAAAACGCACCTGCCCTTACCAGCCGAGTAACATATGAATAAAATTAACATCAAATTATAAAGTTTAATTAATGAGGAACGAGAAACTTGTTCAAAACATTTTTAATTGGGTTACGCTGATGATATGCATCGAATTAACAACATCTAAATGTATATTATTTTGCCCAATTTCACTACCAAAACTGATGATGTTTTCTAATTTGTATAAGGAAAAAAGCCAGCTTAGTATGCGATTGTTTGTATTGTTTCATTGTGTAAAACAAACGTCTAACATCTTTAGTAACTGAAAATGAAGTTACAATAGATTGAATTTATTTACTTATCCATATTATTTTATTTACTTTTTCCTCTCTTAATCTTAAATCTTTTAATATTATAACTCTTTAACTTCGGCTCCAGCTTTCCGATTTCCAGACTGTTGACTTTACCATAAATGTGCTAAAAATTTGATACGTTTTCCCTTTTTATAAATACATTTAACTTGCTGTGTGGTACAGTTAAATTTATCCATGTGGTTTATGTTTTAGCCACCTAAAATTGTGTCGTTTACGATATTACGATGGCAAGATAAACATAGATGTGTGCACAGGAGTACAATAAGAAACTGAAATCTGTCCACACACGTGTTTGTTAAATTCTGGTTGAAAGATTGAAACAAAACAAAACAAACGTTAAAGTAAATCAAACTTGTTAGCATTATTTTAAAACTAGCTGCGTCCCGCGGTTTCACCCGCGTAAGTCCGTATCCCATAGGAATATCGGGATAAAAAGTTGCCTATATGTTATTCCAGTTGTCCAGCTATCTACGTACCAAATTTCATTGCAATGAAAGGTTTAGTAGTTTTTGCGTGAAATAGCAACAAACACACACACATCTTTACAAACTTTCGCATTTATAATATTAGTAGGATATATCCAAAAAACGTCCTATACTCAAAAAAAACAACGGTCAAAGCTAGCTAGTCCATATACATCAAATAAGTGCATCGTTATTTGAACGAATTATTTGTGTATTTACAAAACTCCTTTATGGTGACGAAATTTTGTCGCTAATAATACTATTACGTCTAGGAAATCGATAACGATATGAATACGAATATAAACACGAAATTCGCTGACAATATTCAAATTTTCAAAACTACAGATCGCTGGGTCTATATTTTGAACATACAATAAGACTATAAATATGGTCTGGAATATAAGCAATGCTATGCAATAGAACCCGTGGTCTAAAGCTGGATTACGGTTGACTAACAATACGCCTCATAAATGGATGAATAATGGAGCGACATAATTGACTTGATTCGCTTGTGTCTTGTAAGAAACCAGACCGAAAACGCTCATTCATACTTTCAAAGAGAACAAACAGTCTGATTTCGCTTGTGTCTTGTAAGATACCAGACCGAAAACGCTCATTCATACTTTCAAAGAGAACAAACAGTCTGATTTCGCTTGTGTCTTGTAAGATACCAGACCGAAAACGCTCATTCATACTTTCAAAGAGAACAAACAGTCTGATTTCGCTTGTGTCTTGTAAGATACCAGACCGAAAACGCTCATTCATACTTTCAAAGAGAACAAACAGTCTGAATTAGCTTGTGTTTTGTAAGAAACCAGACCGAAAACGCTCATTCATACTTTCAAAGAGAACCAACAGTCTTATTTCGCTTGTGTCTTGTAAGAAACCAGACCGTAAACGCTCATTCATACTTTCCAAGAGTTCTCTTTTATTTTATTTCTATTTAAATATCAATCAATACCTATATTGCAAATGGGTTGCCCAATTTCAATCCATGTGTTGTGAGACTGTTCCATACTGAAATTTGGCAGTATTTAGTAGTCCCTCAGCGCATTATTGGCCATGTGTCTGAATGATAAAACTTTTTAACTTAACATTTAGAGTAATAGCAAAAAAATGGATAACAATTCTTGTAATAATAGACACAAGGTCTATTTTCACACAAATATCACTATTTTAGTGTAGGTCTATTTTATACAAACTCCTACCTACATGAAGCAGTTCAAAAAGGATACAACATGGACACACCGGGCGGCGGCTCCCCTTCGAGCGCGGCAAGCACGTACCGCGCCGCGTTCAGCAGCGCGTCCGGCTGACTCAGCGCGAACGGCTCGTGCACGCAGCGGTGTACTGCGTCGTACGCGTGGTAGACCCGCGCCAGCCGGTCGTTGTGCGCGTACCGATGCAGCGATGTAGCGCGCTCACTGCGATGCACACGTTCGGTTATGGATTTGTTTGATTCGTGGTTCGTTATTAGTGTGCCGGTGCACGATATACAGCGTGGCCACACCACTGATGCAGTCATACTAAGTTTAAGAAGTCACGTTTACTGAAGCGTTGATTATATTTGTAGCATACTATGTTTATGCACGCGGATATCGTTCCTATGCAATGTACAAAATTTATATTTTCCCTTAGGCGTTATATTTATTGAATTATACATATAAATTATAAACATTCCTCTTGAATCACTAATTATTAAAAAAACTGTTGTGTAGTTTTAAAGATCCAAAACATACATACATACAGACGCGGGAATCGACTTTGCTTTATACTATCTAGTGAAGTGATATCTCGTAATAATACCTTTGATTATCAGCGGCTGTTTCCAAACACTGTGCGGCTAGTAAATGATGCAAGTACCCTGAGTCGCTAAACCGCTCCTCGCTAATTGCGTTCTTCACTAACACACTTAGCACGCGCTCTGCTGTTGCTGTCTCACCCGCCATGTAGTATGCTAGATAAATATAGCTTTATTAATTGATATGTTCGAATAAATCTTGTGTGGTTTCGAATTCAACATTGCTTATGAGCATTCATTATTCAACATTATTGTGACATGAGCCGATTTTGAAAAAAAAACTTGTAGGCAAGAAGAAATTATATCTTATTATAAAGACAACCTACACATAATCGATCAATCAATGGAATGTAATATAACTCGTATATCTTTTAGAGAATATACCAAAATGTCTGAAATGTATACAGAAACAGTTTCATAACAGTTTGTAACCATACAAACCCTTTTGAGCCTCAACGAATTTATTTTCCTGCGCCATTCGATGCGCGTACGGCAAGTAGACATCATGTTTGCACTCTGGGTGTTCCCGGGCCAGGGCAAACGCCCGCGACCATTCGCCCGAGCTCACCGCCAATTGGGCTACTTTCCTGAGAAAAACATTACTTTATTATATTCATATACAGTGGGTCGTGGTCGTGGCCTGGTATGACAAGTTAATGATCCATTTTATATAACAAACATTCATTATTATTCAACTTCAATTGCGTGGGATATTATTTACAAAGTCTTACTAATATTTATAACATGAATTAATTGGGTGATGATATAGGACCTTTTTAGTGACTTGATAAATATAAATTGTACCTATAATCTCCAAGTCTCGCATACACGTCTCCAGCAGTGGGATACTCGCCAGCGGTCACGAGCGCGTCCGCCAAGTGCCGGAGGGATTCACTCGAACCCTTATCCATTTTGCGCGCTAGTTCTATCAGCCTAGAAAGACAATAAATTGTTGAAATTATTAAGAATTTACACTTCACAATTACTGTCATACAGATGGAAATTTTTGCAATTATTTATTGCACAATTAAAAGATTAGAACCAACATTGTTTATTGAGAAACTCCAACGAAATTCCACTACTTTTATTACGATTTTAGTTTAGATAATTATATTTACTCGTTTTCGTTAACTATTTTACGCGAGTATTATACATTTAGAAATAAAAGACTTTTAAAGGGATTTTAAACGTCGGTATAATGAATAACTCGCGTTTAAAATCCTTTAAAAAATCTTTAATTTCTATAGTGTTATGTTGTGTCACACACATGTCCCGTTTGCCGCTCTCGGCCAGTATGGTGGCCGCTCTCTTCACGTCTCCAGCGGCTAGGTACATCTCGGCTGCGGCTCTCGGCTCGTTCACTCGGCGCGCCCACTCCGCTTTCCTGCGTGTTAGCGCTGTCAGACTCTCGCCTTCACCGACAAATTCCTGTACAATATAATTTTAATTATTATTATTCCTAGCTTCATCATCATCATCATCATCATCATCATCATCATCATCCCAGCTAGTGAAACATATATGGGCTACATATTCCCATAGCTGGGACACAGGCTTCTTATGAGGGTTCAGGCCACAATCTACTATCCTGGCCAAAAGCGGGTGGGCAGATGTCACATGTCGAACTTTTGATTCTTGGACATGATGGTTTCCCCATGACGTTTTCTTTCACTTTTTTGAGCAGTGGTGTTATAATCCACATGATATTGATTTTATGTCCGAGGTCTTTTTGCTAGCTTACCGAAACCGAAACATAATTTCACAAAAAGGATTAAATTATCGACAAATTTATAGAATCAACTCACTTGAGCCTTCCCGAACATTCTCAGGTCCACATACATATCTAACGCTTTGTCGTCTCTTACAATACTCTGGTAGGATCTTGCTGCATCTGCATATCGTCCTCGATAAGCGAGCACATCACCAATTATCACTGCTCTCCGTTCGCCAGCGTCTAATCGCTCCTATATACAATTTATTTGTTATATATAACAACGATAAACATTAACAATAAATTTTCCTATATGAAGATAGTAAAAGTCTGTTTAAAAATTATTGACATTTTGTAGATTATAGAGATATTGAGATAAAGAACATAACACGACATTCGTATGTATTATACATAAGTTCATTAGAATTGCGGCGATTTTTATCTTTTACAATGCAAGTGCGATTCAATAAGCCTTATTTGATTTTCTTATATTATTTTAGACAATATACCTGCAAATGATCTATAAGAGTAAGAAACATGATATTCTCGCTTCTCTGGAAAGCTTTTTTAGCCACTTCAAATGACAATTCCTCTAACGCAGCAGTACCAAGACGTTCCCAATCTAATGCAGTCACCCCTAAACAGGCTACTGCATACGCTTCACTGAAACAACGATGTAAAAAAAAAATTAAAAGTATCATTTCTTTTGCCTTATTTTATATTTCAAATGAAATAAGAGCAGGTTCACATAGGTACCACATTTCAATGTGAATAAAAAAGTGAACTATGTACAATTGACAAAAATGATGTAGTTAATATTAGTGATTAGGTTATTTAATTTATAAAGGACCTGGAATAAATTAAAAATACAAATAAAAATTGCTTACTTGAACATCTTTTGTTGAACATACTGATGAACTGCATGCGATAATGGTACATTTATAGATTGCATGGAGTTGGACTGCAAGCAGAATACGCGACCACCCTGCAATTGTGTACATATTTTTTAGAAAATCATATCAATAAAGTCATTTAAATTTGTTATAAATTAAATAACATAGAATTTACTTATTTTGTTAATATATTTAATAATGCATATGTTTCAGGTACACAAATGAAGCAAAATTAACCAGATCCTGTCATTGCGTTCCTTTTCCACACAAAACTACACTGCTGCAATGATCTGAATGGAGTTGAGAGTTGAGGAATCTAATTGAGTTATATTTATTTGTCCCCTTACTACCACCACTGCTTAAAACGGTGAAGGAAAACATCGTGAGGAAACCGGCATCAAAAAAGTTCGACGACATGCGACATCTGCCAACCCGCACTTGGCCAGCGTGGTGGATTATGGCCTAAACCCTCATAGGAGGCCTGTGTCCCAGCAGTGGGAACATATATGGGCTGATCATAATGATGAATTATTTTACTTCATAATTCTAACAAAAGCCATCGAAACATATTTTTTTTTATACAAAGAATTTACAATTAATCACTTACATTATAAGTAGATGAATAAAATACCTGAAAACCAACGACTGATCCATTGAGCGGTTGCGTAGCGGCGGGGAAGTTACTGGCCTTTATCGACAGTAAGTCTCCCCCAGACAGACAGAGCAGATCATCGAACCAGAGGTTATATGATACAGATGAAATATTTTCCTCCTGAAATTTTATTAGAATATTGAATTATTGTTATATTACAAATAAAAAAGAACCAGCTTTATGACACAAATGCAAAGTTTCTGCTTAACTGAGTATCTGAGTTTAATTGACAACATGAAAGTTTGTGCAAATTTCTGAATGGCTGTGTATCACAATTTCAAGCAAAAACGACCAAATGATTATTTGATAGATATAAAAAAGAAACAGTCGTTTTAAGTAGTTTTTATTAAATTTGGTACTTGGTTTGGTTGGTTAGATATACTATATATAGAATTATCATTAGAATATTAAAACACGACATAAGTGCATAGCATGGACCAGGGAAGTTAGTTAATATCCTGCATCTTTTTTGCATTAGTAATTCTTGCTTAACCATCTATAATCAATAGCTTCACAGGATAATTAGTATCACTATATCTCTGCAATACTGCTACATAATTTGTGCAAAATTCGTATATTACTATGCCTAATTTCAACTTCATGCATTTGTATAGCAATTCTTGCAAAACCTATGATCAATAGCTTCAAAGGAAAATCAGTATCACTATATCTAATGCTATACTGTTACACTATATGTTGTACTAATATGCCTTATTTCAAAACTTTGTACACTAATTCTAGCTAAGAATTCAATCGTACAATTGGAACTAATAATACAATTCCATAACAAATCTCACAGTGAACAACAGCTCAGCGGTGGGCAACGCGTACACGCGGCACGCGGACGTCTCGTCGACGACGGCGAGCCGCGTGCGAGACGCGTTCACGTCCAGACAACGCACGCTAGAGGGCGTCTGCAGGAGCACTTTTGAATTGCCGGTGTCTACTTCCACTTGGTGTATCTGTCGTGTAGAACAATAACACATATACATAATCTCTAAACATATAAAATTATCGTGTCACAATGTTAGTTACCATACTCCTCCGAAACAGCTGGACATATTCTCAAGAAATTTTGTGTGCATGTCGGGTAGTTGTGAGAATCGGCCAGCATGTATTTTTCATACCCGAAATAATAAGAGTAAGGCAAACCAGCATGTCGCGTGTCAGCCATTAATCTATATTAATATAATAAAGCTGAAGAGTTTATTTGTTATTTGATTGGTTGAACGCGCTAATCTCAGGAACTACTGGTCTGATTAGGAAAATTCTTTCAGTTTTAGATAGCCCATTTATTTAAGAAACTTTAGGCTATATAACATCAGGTACTACGTGGGTAAAACCACAGAGCACAGCTAGTACAGATTATCCATATTAATGGTAGATATCCACCAGCGAATGCGCATGGTCATAAAAAATTCATTTCCATGGGCAAGACATATTTCAATGCAGTGAAGTGTTCTGTACCACTAGCATAACCTCCTATTACTATCTCCAGTTAACACAAAAATCAGACCACAAAAACGCTTTTAATTTGATTCCATTGTGAATGCACAATTTCAGTGATGTGATTTTTTATCTCAAAGTAATATACTCGTCCACATAGCATACCATTTACCAAATATTTAATGAAACCTTGTACGCACTTGTCCATTTAACAATCCCAGAAGTAGAACCTCTTGAAAATATAAAGTTGTCACTTTAACATAACGTATAGGTGCAGGCATTTCCCATGACTTTGGTACATGAGCTCCTAATAAAACTAATTTCGTATCCTGAAATATTTTTACAAGATAATATATTACATAAATATTTAGAATAAGGCAGTTAATCATTCATAAGTAACTGAGAAAGACGCCAAGAACACAAAGGATTATTTAACAGTTATACTAAATGTTATAATTAATAATTCATTGGTTAAGACCCTTATTACTTTTTCGCCATGGCCAACATGATGTAATACATATTGAAAAAAGTATATATTTATAATATTATTTAACTTTATATAGTATATTGTTAATAATAAAGAAAAACACCACAAAATACAATTTTCAATTCATTAATTATCTTCAGTTGCAAGAATTATTTTATACTTTACATTAAAAAAAAACAATTCGCTTACATAATTCATTCTGTTATACATTATTAACATATAAAGCAATAAAGTAGAATATTCGCTTTGCCAGTGTCACATATTTATTCGCAATAAATAGTTTCACTTTATCAACTTATTAGCAAATGATGATGTTATTAATAAATAAAAATTATACTTATAATAATATATATCCAATGACCATAAATAAAGTAGATGTTATTACCTGACATAATAGCAGTGTCTGACTGGTGGCAACGAGTAGAGAGCATTCTGCCTTTTGAACTAGTTTATCCCTCACTCTATACATCAAACCATCATTATCAGTTTGTTCATATATCAATACTCTTTCTGGTAATTGCACCTAAAGGAAACGACAAAAGTTCAAACAATATATTACTAGAAAATATTGGTATAGAACACTTTCTGTGATGCCAATATTTCAAACAAGTCATCCCTCTAAATTGATATTAATGTAACATGCCTGCCTATCTCATAACAAAGATATCTAACTGAAATTTGTAAAACAAACATATGATAATAATTTGTCAACTCACTGCTAATTTTTGTTTGTATATTGCAATCTTCTGAACTTTATCATGGCATTTTATTCGAACTTTATTTCCTGAAGAGAGATGCTGTATAATAACATCAGTCATGTTTTCTCTGTATGCATACTTGTCTCTGTACAAACCATGTACTGTGTTGAAAACCACCTGATAACACCACAAACTGCCATCTTGACATGCAACAGCCTATAATTATTAAAAATTAAATAAGAAATAAGAACATTAACATTTCATAAACATCTCTTACAGAACATACTGTACTTATTTAATTTTTAGTTTTAATTGAAATGCTTTTATAAATGAGAATTTTTTTTCAAGCATTTCAATACTATAAAACTAAAAATTAAATTTAACAAAGGCCGCTTTCCATCGATACAATATTGTAATCATTGAAATAATGTTTCGTATTGGTTGTGATGGTTCTTAATCATCTCAATAGATGGCGTGGGGTGCCCCTTAGGCACATGAAACCGAAAGAGTAGAAGAAATTCGATTACTGTGGCGGGATCACCGGTGGCCGAGAGGCCAGGCGTTGCTACGGTTAGGCAAGAAACGCGGGTTCGAATCCCGCCCCGTGATCGAATTTATTCTATTCTTTCAAAAAATTTCTCATACTGTACTTAATTTTATAGGTATGTACTACCTTGGATCCATATGAATTAACAATGAAAAAAAGCCCTTTTTTCGAACATACAACTTTTTCAAAAACGAAGTAATGTGGGGCACAGCTTCAGCTGTAAATAAAATAACTTTTTATGTATAAAAAGTTATATTATTTACACCACTTGTAATTTAAGAACGCCTGAACGGATTTAAATTATTTTTTTGTTTGTTAGAATTGTCTCCACTTGTGGAAGGCAAATAAAGCAAATTTAATTAATTTGTAAAAAAATTGATAACCTAAATACCTTAATACTATAACACTTAAAATATTAATAATATTATAAACTTATAACACTTAAACTTACCAAGCTATTAAATGTTGGTGATGGGGCTATAGACCAGACCCATTCCAATTCCGTATTAACAATTAAAGTCCCCTCAGATGTAAGTACTGACCAACCTCCTATTCCACCCACTAACAATAGAGCTCCTACAACTGATATGGATAAAGCTGCCAATCCTGAAATATATTTATTATATGTACCTAAATTTCAATAATCAAATGATTTGCAAAATTTAGAATCTGTTATTTCAAAATCAACCAGTACCAAGGATTATATCATACAGAGGGTAAATATTGTATGTTTTTATTGTGTCACAAGTCGAAAAGTAATCCTACTAATATTATAAATGTGAAAGTTTGTGAGGATGTATGTATGATTGTTACTCTTTCACGCAAAAACTATTGAACCGATTGCAATGAAATTTAGTACATAGATAGCTGGACAAGTGGAGTGTGAATAACACATAGGCAACTTTTATCCCAATATTCCTATGGGATACAGACTTACGCGGGTGAAACCGCAGGGCGCAGCTAGTTGTAACATACACAAAAGTTACAACGAGATCAATTTTTAAATACTGTGCTAAGCATTATAGTTATAATGTTGCATACATATTCTTATTTTCATTACCAATATTCTTATCCTTGCCAACTTGCTGTCCGAGTATATCATAAAATGAAAGGGTTTCATTCCAATCGGTGACCAATAGAGTGCTTTTTGAAAAAGCAACTGCCCACACTGCTGCGTCTCTTTCTATCTTCTGTAGTTCTTCACCTACCTGGAAAGTAAACACACAACACTAAACTATAAATATAATTATAGTTGCTAAATTAACAAATACAGATATAAACAAATATAATTCAAACAAAAGAATCAAAATCAAAAGTCTCTTTTAGGTTAATAAAATAATAGGGCAAATCATACAAGATGTTATCAATATTAAAAAAATTGAGTTATTTAAATAATAAAGAATGGCAAAGAAAAACAAGAAACTTACTTTATCCCTCAATGAAACTACACCACTTGCTAGACCTATTGCCAAATATTGTCCATTCCAAGACCAAGCACAGCTGGTTATCCGTCCAGATAATTTAAACTTTTGCACAGCCTTTACGTCTGCAGACCAAAATGCAAAATCTGACAATGCACATGACGCCAAGTGATAAGTTACTGGATTATAAGCAAGGCATTGTATAGCTTCGCTGTGGCTGCAATATGTTTAGAATTTTTGAGTAACTACCCGACAAATATTTATTTGAATGGAGGATATTTAAAAAATTAATAATAATAATAATATAATTTTTATTCAGTTCTCGCAGCATTGGTAGGTTTAACTAAAACTTAAAAATGCAAATAATAGAGATATTCAGACAGAGGTTTAAACGGTAGATGTTAGTGATGGTAGATGATAGTTCATGTTTAAACAGTTATTATTTAAGTGAGAATAAAGTTTTGTAACATTTCATTATTTATATTTAGCATTACAATACATTGCAAATTCAACATTGTAATCACTATTAATTATATAAATACATAAAAAGTCAAATAGTACCATGTATGCAAAGTTACACATTGTTCTAGTAAAAAAACCATGTATAAGCAATGTTTTATATTTAAAAGCAAGTTGAAATGAAATCAACAATATAATTGCACAATGCCTTGAATTTAAAGTACTCACGAATATTTTAGTATGCCTTCCATTTTAGAATTCCAAATTATAACATTTTTATCAGCACTACCGCTGGCAAATTTCTTGCCATCTTTGCAATAGTCTACAGCATGAACTGGGCCTTTATGTGCCTGTAGAAGCTGGACTAAAGCACCTTCTTTGGGATCATAAATCATTATTTTCTCCCCAGCTCCTACAATTAGCTGAGTTCCATCTGGACTAAAGCATATTGTTTGTACACTAAAATGAAAATAACAACAGATATAAAAGTAAAATCATACACTAAACCATTTAATTTCATACTGGATTTAAATTCATTGCACTTAGGGTAAGGTAATTTTCATAAATTCACAATAATATAAGTTAAGATTAATACATACCTAGAGCACTCTATTTTATCAGCTTCATGTATTTTATTAACCCATTTTGGTACAGTTCTCATCTTGACAAGAAAAAAAAATATTTTTATTGAATAAGGAAATATTAATACAGCTTTACTTTTAAGAATGCCTTATCTCTTGTAATCAATTGATTTACGACACTTTAATATTTATTGCGCCGTAAATGGATTATTTTGGTTGCCAACGACCTCAACAAAACTGTAAACAAACGATTGTTTGAAACTTTTGACATAAGCTTTCATATTTTAAACTTTTATTGAAGTCGTCTAATTTATTTTCCATCCATTTAAAAAATTAAATACTATAGAGCTCTTTATTTTACTTCACATAATAGTCGTCCAAAAATTTGACTATTAGTATAATTGCTATTTCTTGCCGCAAAATGTAAAAACCACGAAAACTGGCAAAATGCGAAACTGAGAACTCAACGCTCAACATTGTCAACTCTCATTTATGAACGGTAAACACTAAACTGCAAAGTTTATTTTGTAATTGTTTTTAATTGTTCGAGATACTTACACTTTTAGTTGATTGAATAATATTTTTTTAGCTTTATTTTAATTTTACACATAACGAATAAAAACAACTTACACAATTCTGCCATCTAGAGTATGGTTGACACAATCTAAGCTGCAAACGAGATAAAAGCACTGATGAGCTACACATAAAACATGCATTATTAATTAGCAGGGACTAATTTCTACAATCATATTTTGTAGTATTTCATGTGGTCTAGATGTGGCTTTTGCCAAACATTTATAAACTTCGAAATTTAATGGATTTTATATTAATTACATACTTACACACGTAACTTAGACTTATGACTAGATGGCGTTAATGGAAATGACCTGGTATCCTTATTATTTACTAGGTGTCGCTTGCCTTTTTAAGTACGAAAAAGACATACATAATATTAAGTATTATTTAATTTACATTAAAAATAAATAAGTCTATTTTCGAGTACCTTACCTACCTCCCTACAAACATAAGAGTCTAAAAAATCACTAATATTTATGTGGGAATCGAGTAGATTTCAGTATGAATTTGACCAGTAGGTACCATATCACACTCGCCTGGGAAAGGTACCCCATCTCACAGAATATCTGCGAAAATAGTAGCATACAAATGATACGTTTCGTACGATTAGTGGAGAAGGCATGAGGATTGTAATTTTTTTTCACCATTTCCAGTCCATTCCCTTATTTCGTCATGAAATCTTTAATTGACCCTTACTTAGACTTATTTATATTAGCAGAAAAGCGTTTCCCAATCAAAAGAATGGTTTAAAAAATAACTTAATTTCAGACATTATTACAAGTATAATTTAAATTTCAGAATTGTTAAAAGTTGTTTAAATTTGTAAAAATAACTCAACAATCTTGGGGTTCCCGGTCTTTTACATTTTTAAAAGCAAGTATAAGTGTATTTATTATAACAATAATAACAATAATTTGAGCCCATCGACCAAACTGGCAAGTCACCGTCTGCCACTATTTTTCAATTTTTCGAAGTTGAAAAGGCAGACGCCCATAGCCCATTAACATAGACCCAACCTACCAATCCATCGAACACTACCTTTCCATAGCCCAGTTTTGTTACGTTCTATTTTTTTTGCAATAGTCCTACATCTACATAATTGTGTGTATTATAGTTCAGTCATGGGCAGGCTGCGGCTGGTGTCCCATAACACATTAAATTCTCTAAAGGGCCTCTGCGTGTTGGATCTGTGTCCCCACGTAAGCCTTCCAAAAGACCGGGTGCTTTCCTTCTGGAGGTATATCCGAAAATCATAACCGAGTATTATGGAGAGATAGACATAACAATAATTTTATTTGGCAACAAAAACGCATGTACATAAAATTTGACTTAACTTAGATACAATACAATAAAGTAGGTACATTTAAGTGCTATATTTTGAACAATGTCACAGGTCATCGCCTAGCATAGGGGTATGCTAGGCGATGACCTGTGTTTTAGTGGACATTCATCCGTCCATTGTAACGAGTCATTTCAGTATAAGAACTATGTTATGTAAGTAATTCAAACAGCATTACTGTAATTAAATCTATATAAAACTTAAACTTATTGGCTATATAAAAGGAATACAATTATAGCTTTTAAGGAATAAAGTATTGAGTGTGTGTGTGTGTGTGTGTGTGTGTGTGAGTGTGTGTGTGTAAATTGTATGTTTGAACTTAAATAAGTGTATGCGCTATCGAGTGTTCACAGTTTATTATATAGATGGGCACTTAGGTACTCGAAATGTCTTTTTGCAAACGTAGTGTTTATATATATGGTTGGTTATATCTGCGGGGGTCGCCTCTTATCTGAGAATTTACTTATAGTTGCAGGAAGAGTTTTATGCTTGCCCATCATTGTCCGAAATATATACTTTTTGCGCACTGTGAGTACATTAAAATCAATGTAAAGTTGTTTCATTGGATACCTGAATGGTTTATTAAGAAGAGTTTTAATTTCTCTTTCAGCTTCAATGTTTTTCGAAGCGCCACCCCAAGCGGTGATACAATAACTAATGATTGATTCACATAATGCGGAGTATCCTATTTTAAGGACATCTTTATTAGCAGTAATCCGAAATTTTTTAAAAACAAATATTAAATCCTTATACGCGAGGAAATCTCCTCGCAATCGCGTCAAGGTGTTATTTCCACGATAGACAGGCGTCTAACCAAACTCCTAAATGTTTAACACTACTGACCCTATCCATAGAGAGGCAATTGCAAGAATTGACTATTTAGAGTTAAAAACAACGTAACGTGAGCTTAAGGTAAGGTTATAAGACCATTATTGTCGGGCCCTTATATTGAGAGTATCACGCGGGCACTCCTCCCTTCCCTTCCAACCTCACCCTTATTCCCCTCTCGCTAAAGGATACTAAGTTTTAACCGACTTTGTCACTTCCTTATAGGGAACACGCATTTCGATTTTTTCCATACAAAAAATAACTTGTGAAATTTCTCAAAATCTTTTACGTTGATGAGTCGAAAGTCGTTATAAATGATGTGTGACATTCAAAGTGCTACCGTCCGCCTCTAATCCATAAATTATGTTTGTACCTTTAACGTTTTTATGAAACCCTTAGCAGCTAGACATAAGGTTTAATTTGGCACTGGACAGCGATTAACAATATGAGCTGTTAAGACATTAGATAGCGTTGGAAAACAGGAGACTAGAGATAACATTGATGAGTGTTTTTTCGGTGCGGTTCAGACAGCCTGTCGCCGTGACCGGATGCTGCATAGTTAAAGGCAAACTTTTTGATAATTTACTATAGAAAGTTTCAAGTTTCAGTGTAAAAAGTTAATGGCCAGTTTTAATATAGGATATAGGTAAATGGTAAAATAGTATTGAATTCAATTCAAAAGTAGTAGGTTTTACATGGCGTGGTAATTAAATATACAATAAAATGATGAAAAATGCTCTTTAAGTCTCTTTGAACGAATTTTTCATTGAAAAGTACCTAAAGGTAAATCTATGATTTCATTTTAAGAAATCGGAATGATTTAATATGTATTATTAATTACAAAAATGTTAAATTTATCATTGATAAAACATAAAACGTCTAACGTTAATCCTTTTAGTACACAATTTCAGACATAGGGAGTTCACGAAGAATAGCTTTCTTCTCCAGGCACTGCCCAGGTGAACCAGTTAAATACGCTCCTAATCTTGTGGAAACTCCGCTTGAAGAGGGGAAATAAGCCAATAATAAACAAGGTAAGCATAGAAACAATATTCTCCTTTAAGTGGACCAAATGCTATTGCTCAAGTTTTATATGCTTCAGGATAATATTTGCCGATTTCATAATGAGTTGAAAGCACAATGCAACAAATTTGACATGATGTTAAAAATCACAAAAATTCCTTAAACATTTCTTTTAACTATCAATATCCATGCTAATCAATTGCAATCTTTTAGATTTTTTCCCAATTATTTTTCAAGCAATATAGTAATGAAATAGTGATTATTAAAAAAAATGAATAGATTATTAGTAAAACACGTAGTTATATAATTTCTGGGCGATGATATGTACGCATGTGCGCGTGCGGTCCTGTGTACCGATATTGGCGACCGAGACCGGTAAGTACAACGTAATCAACGAATCAATTGTACGTACGTACGTCATTTTAGCTCTTGTAGGTCTCTAAAGTTCAACTGACGATTACAGAATTTGCTGTACATGCACGCCACTTAAATTTCAAATTAACAAATTAAACATGACAAGAAATAATGCCAAAACGTTACAAATGTTCGGCTCTTACGCCTCCGTCACGTATTTTAACAGAATTAATCCATTTGGAAATTATCCGGGACCGGTGCATCCCCTCTGGCTTTAATTAAAATGTTAATGGAGATTCGCTCTTTAGGAGATATCACATGAACCAAACGCAACATGGAATTTTGATGGTCTGCCCGCCAAAACTGAATTAATGAATTTTAAATACGAATTCGGTATGTGTTGTACGTTTAAGACTGAAGATACATAGGTACAGAAGTACATTTACTGTTTAAATTGTTTGAAGTTGTGCTTCAGGTACATTTTATTATTATATTTTTAAAATTTAAATATTAAAAACCAATGGTAACACTTGAAATTATACAACGGATTCGTCTTTTATTACTTGTTAAATGAATATTTCAAATTTTGAAAGCTTTAATATTATTTTTTCATAATTCTTTTAAAGTAACGTTTCAATAATCGATAACATATATATTTTTTATTCTATTTTTTTTATGTCACCTTCGGCGATGAAGCTGGTGGGTTGCCTGATGGTAAGCGCTACCATCGCCCATTAACATTTGGAGAGACGTAAGGTAGATTGTAGACATTACGCCTGAACAAAGGATTATGGATATGTATCTATATAGGGAACAATTAACAACGCTAAGATAAACTGAAATCCAAATATGTGTGTTTCTAAAAGTAGCTTACGTGTAAATGTAATTATTCTAGTCTATAGACTATAGATAATATGTATTATGTCTTAAGATGTTTTTGTGACGGATGACTGATGCGATTCAAGAGGAAGGTTTATGTGTAAAATAACATCTATTAAACTACTTCGAATTTAACGCGTGCGAAGCCGCGGGCATTTCGAAGTAGTAAAGCTAGTATATATATATATATATATATATATATATATATATATCTTAAATATAAAATTCTCGTGTCACAATGTTAGTCTCTATACTCCTCCGAAACGGCTTGACCGATTCCTCTGAAATTTGGTAAGCATATTGGGTAGGTCTGAGAATCGGCTAACATCTATTTTTCATACCACTAAACGATAAGAGTAAGACAGAACAGCGTTATATATATATATAGATATGGATTTTGCATAGCTATATCGAATAAAGTACCTTATGATTAGCCAAACCAAATGTACCAACCATATGTACCCAAAAAATGTGAAAAACATGAAAAAAATACCGAAATCAGCAGCTCAGAGAACATGTATAAAAGCTTTGGAAAAAGTAGGTCATTTATTATTAAACATTTTCTATTATTTATTAATTTAAGATCATCCTATCGGAACATTTATAGATTTATACGTATGTTTCACTTCTTCAACTTATAAAGCTCCAGCAGAATAATATCACTCAATTTGAGTGGTTTAAGTACTTCGGTCTGTTAGTTAATCCTACGCTAAAACACAAGCGATTGTTGTTAGCACCTCTAAATTTACAGCGAAGATCGAAAAGGATACCAGTCTACATGTTAAGAAACAATTTGTATTTGACAGAAATGTGACTTGATAGGTTCAGCTAGAAGTGGTACTTGCTTTTGGATGAAATTTTTTGGCTCTACTGTCTCAATATGCAAGATACGTTATTTCTTGTCCATTCCAACTAGGAACATAATAATATTGTACATAAGGAGACCTTCTGTTCTTCCTATATAACTGAACTTTAGCTCGATTCCATAGTGCCTTCGAAATCTTTGTATTGGTTTTGTATTTGATCTCCGCAAATATTGTATTAATACGGTTTTTATTTGATTTTAATACTCCGTCCTATCTCACTCATCACTATTCGTTTCTCTAATTTTTTAATCATAAGCTATTATAATATTATATTATCTGTGCCGTAAATGTTCCTTTCCACTGGAAAAAATTATTCTACCCCTCCTTCATGACCCCACCCCTCTCATTAATCTTAGTAACGTTTACGTGTATGTGTGACAAGGGCAGAAGATATAATTTTTCATTTATCTGTTCATTCATACAAGGTTTTGCTTATCTTACCATGTTTGTATTAATAATAATATATTATCTTATTATGTTTACATAAGTACGTAATAAATGTATAATTACCCTTTTTAGGGTCCCGTTTCCAAAGAGTAAAAGACAAATAAGAGAACTCTTTCAGCGGCTTACAAAATCTACATAGTGTTTATCTTACTTCATACGGTATGTTATGGTTGTTAATCAGCATGTGGTTCTTTTAGAATTAAAATATTCAGTTTGTACAAAAATGACACAAAAAATGTATCTGTGTAAAGTGTATTAAAACTACATAACTATATATAAATGTATGATAGTTGCATATGTAGTTTTATGTTATCTGTTACACGATCAACGGTAAAGCAAATATTATCATGTCATAGAAATTTGTAAAAGATATATGGTTACATCATATTTTTTAAACTATTTTTAATTTAATCTGTGTAACTATTACTTTTTGTGAACTTTATTTTACAATTAAAACATACATAGAAAAGTAGTTACATAGGCATAAAAATATAAATTATACCTAACAATAAATTCGAAATCCGTCCGGAAGTCCTCAATCAATATTTCAGCGCTGGAAAGAGACAGCAGAGGCTTAACTAGGGTTGGATCACGTAAGCATTTGGTATTTAAGCAACATTTTTTTATTAATAACATGTGTCTAACATAAGAATTAATGAAAATAACAACTTTTTGACTAACTGTTATCTATATCTTTTAAATGTAATAAAACTTTAGTATAGTTCAATTGCACATTTAATTAAAACTAAAAAAAAACCCTCCGTCCGTATAAGTTATACACAAACTAAAAAAAGTAATTTTCAAATTTTACTATTTCTGTTGTCCGACGTTCACTCAAAAAATGCTGGAAGGATTTTGATGAAACTGTTTTCATGTATCAACAGCTATTAGTTCTATCTGGATGAATAAAATTTGAACTTGAACAACTTGAACTTGAGCACATATGGTTATAAATGGAAGGGAGATTGCTAATCGACCTTATTTTTTTTTATTTTGCGGACTGGTTATATGGCAATGTAGTGTCACGCACTACAAACTGTAGAATATTGTGATATATTCAGGCAATGATGTTTTGATAAGTCGCTAGATTACTTCGTCTTTCATTGGTTCGGTTCCAGTATAAGCATTTCGAATAAAAAATAATTTACTAGTCGGAACGTCGCCCTCGTGTTATGGATTATAATATCAGTAATCATATAATAATACTATGACTTTAACAATGAATACTTGCAATATATTTGACTACTTATAAATAGTTGAGTAGTAGAATTAATATTGTTTGATCAATCTCAAAAAATTATCTGACATGTATAAGAATTTCAATCCAACAAATATTAAATTTTATTCAATATGATGTCAGCCCTAGAATACTGAGCGGCCTACCACGCCCTTTCGTTGCCACCCCTCCGACTACCCCTAAATAGTCGAAGCACTCCGAGTGTTAAAGGGGCCACCAAACTAGATATACATACGTTTACAATAGCGTGGCAATATCACCTGAAGCACGAAAAATATTAACTAATAATAAGAAGAAAATTTAATAAATTGTTCTTTTTAAAATTTATTGTTTATTTTAATGTTATTGGTCAAATTACACCAACAAATAGAAGTGAAGGTTCAATAATTCGCATCCAGCTTAAAGTCGGATCGCTTGAAAGACCTACTCATCCGATAATGCAAAAAATTATTCGAATTGTAGAGGATTTCTTTAGATTTCAATTCGGGCTTTGATTAACACTTTGTGCGAATTAGTGTACTCTCGGATGTCTGAAACGAATTGGCTATGTATAGAAGTATTAAATTCAGTTATTTAAATATTATATTAACAAGATTGAATAGTCAGCAGATGGCCTAAAAATTGTAGCTTCTGTAATTGAAACAAGCAAATATTGTTCCTTTATTCCTTATTTATAAATAAATAAAAATAAAAAAGCCTTTTATTTCTTACAGAATGGAAAAACAAGATACAAAAATAAAAATTTACATTAGATTACGTTAGTAAAATACTGATAATTTTGTTAGTACATAAGTTTAGATCCTAAATAAAGTTTGTTTGTGCTATTTTTATTTATTTTATTTTTGTTTTTATTTTTATTTTTATTTTTTTTTTATTTATTTATTTTTTTTAGTTTTATTTTTATTTTTATTTTTGTTTTTATTTTTTTATTAGCATTAGTTAGTTATGTTATTTTATTGTTCTCTAGTCTGTAAGATCCCCTCTGTAGGTGAAGGCCTCCTCCAAAGATAGCCAGTCCTCTCTTGATTGGGCTACTTGAATCCAGTTGGAGCCAGCTGTTTTTCTGATCTCATCTTCCCAACTAGCTACGGGTCTACCTTTCTTTCTTTTGCCCTGTGGACCTGCCCATGTGGTCACCTTGTTATTCCTTACTTATAAATTTATAAATGCGGCAATGTTTATTTGTTTCTTTGTCTTTCTTTCATTGACGTTTTGTAGCAACTTATGACTGAGATTTTTAAGACTGAATAAATTTAAGACTTAGGAGACTAGAGTGATACAGGATACATTTAACCTCCGCAACATGAAGAATCCGCGAGTAAAAGCTAATTTTTGTATAATTCTTAAAGTTTAGCTGTTGCATTATATCTTAGATACTTAGGTATACGAGGATGCATTAAGTCTCCTGGTTCTGAAGAGATGATATATTTAATATGGGTATTCATATTCGTCTTCGTCCAAACAATTTCCATTCATAAATACATAAGAAATACCAATTAAAATGGAAATCCAATTATTTTTTATAGCCGAAGCACTAAACATATCGTTAAATAGCGTTGATTAATTTCTTCTATGGACATCCGTAGAGAAGTATGTTTGTACGTTTAAATATCAATAGGGAATATATAATTTGTACATATTTGAAACGTTTAATTAATTTACCTAAATATATGAACTTGTACGTACCTATCTATATAAATCCTCATATAGCAAAAAGTATACGTTATATATATTTTATTTATTTAATACTATTTTTACCCGCGGCTTCGCATTAAATTCGGAGTAAAACCTCTTACTTTCCCTTTTTTCTATATTATTAAACATATAAACCATCCTCTTGAATCACTCTATCTATTCAAAATAAACCTCATCAAAATCTCTTGATTAATTTTAAAGATCTAAGCATACAGACACACAGACAGCGGAACGCGACTTTGGTTTATATTTTGTAGTTATTGTCTTCCTTCCTAGTATTTGTGCAATTAAACAAAACCGGTAAAAGAAGGAGTACTAGTGTGATAAATAACTACTATTATTTTACCTATTACAAAATTTATATAATGATTTCATCAAAAGGATTGAATGTTTTCGAAAACCGCTAACTACTAACATAAAAAGATGTCACAATATCGTTATTTTATCTTTTGGGTGTTAGTCAGTAAGTAAAATTAGTTATGCAATTTTATTTTGTTACTGGGTTCTACTCGATTAATCCAATATACATATATGTTATCGAGTGTAATAGGGTTAGTGTTGCGATCATTAAACATAATAAAGCAGTTATTCTGGTACAAATACTGCTACACTTAAAAAAAAACACAATATTACCTACATTTGAATTTGGAATCTGTAATTTTAACATAAATATTGAATTTAATCATTTTCGCGCCAATTGGTATTAAATGTGTTTGTGATACCTATTTATTGAACATTCATGGAGTGAAGTGATAAAAAGAACCGAATTGCTCTTAAAATTTAACACGTAAGTATGGAGCCATTAGATAGGTAATTTTTTAAACCACTCACTCATGATTGAAGGAATTTCCATGTAACAGAATAGCTTCGATATCCGAAAGCAAAATCTTTTATCCCGGGAAATTAATACAGTGCTTAGAGCGTCTTTAAAGCTCAAAAAGCTTTAAAGAGAACCTTTTCTTTTAACTTTCTCATGGTGAAAGATTCTTTGAAATCGGTCAGTTTTTGCGTGAAATCGCTACAAACACAAAAATACAAAAGTTTCATTTTTATAATATTAATGTAAATATAGTTTGCATTAACACCTAATAAGGCGATAATTTATTGAATCTTTTTTGGATTTGTTTTACCGAATAAGTGATTAGGTGGATTGAACCCCTACTCCCCACCCACTAAATCGCCTTGACGTCTATCTTATTATCATTAAAACTCTCTAAATGGACTCTGTGAGTTGGATATGTGTCCCCTTATTACGATAACAAATCGGTACATTTTGTCGGTACCATGATACTAAGATATCTAGACAGGTGCAGCGTGAGAATTATAAGTTTATTATACGGGAAGGTATTTTCGTTTTATTCATATTTCTATTTGAACAAAATTGCAGATCATATACTTCATTTGTCTATTGCGATATATGTTGGTGACACAGCTCACAGAATGAAGCGTAAACTGATCAATTTTGAAAGAGATCTCATACTTGATGCCATAAATAACTACAGAAGAGTTGAACCTTTTCTAGAAGAAGTATACGAACACGATCGTGTGTACCACATCGGTAAAGCAATTATTCTCATACGAAGTAAATTTAGCAGGATGGTGAGAGTACACTCTCTAGCTCACAACAACTTCAAATATTATGGTCAAAATAAGGTACAACGTTATATAATTTCAGCGATATTAGAATTATGCAAAATTTTCCATTAATGCATTCGCTCTTTTGTTTTCATGAAAAGTTTTCATTTGTGTAAACTGTAAAAAATTTATTGTTTATATGTTTTAATATTGATAGAACATACTAATATGTAGCAAATTTCAGCAAATAGGGCACTTATCCGAAATACAACATCTAAGTATGGATATTGATAATTTAGTACAAATCGTCCTTGATAGTGAATGGGAGGATGATCATGCAACCAAAGGACTTCCAAAGAGGCGTCCAAATAGACGCAATAGGACACGAGCGACGACGACGACTGCTAAATCGCTACGTAATAATCAGTATGCTGGGCGACAGTCGCTAAGGTCTATTCCAAATTTAAATGATTTTCAAATGGAACATAATGGCAGAAACTTTGAAAACGTTGGAGGCGACTTTGATTCTGACATTTACTAACGATAGGTACTTAGAATTGCAGTAGTACAAGGATATTTTGGAACTTGGATGATACTGACAGGTGGGCACAGTTCAAAAATCTTTATACTGTGGCGGGGAATTAGGAAACGATGTCTCATCGAAGTTCAGGTTTCATTTTAGGTTTTTCAGTTTTAGTTTTTTGGAAACTTTATCTTGTTTTCTTATATAGTGTTCAACACTGAAATTATGATGCGTTTCAATCATCATAAAATAATCTGAGATGTTGGAATGGGATTAGTGAAATTATTATTGCAAATGAGTCTAAACCGCATCAAAAAAAATCTCATCGATCATCAATTGACGAGATGGCAGTGTTAGTTCCGAATTTCACCATGAACGAAAATATCTTTGTAGTACTATATTTCAATACATAGATTATAAAGACAAACTCAGAAAAAACTGCAATTTTAATGTTTCGTTAAAGTGCTTCTTTTATATTTTACAATTTACAATGGACTATAAAATTGAGTCATCATGCTATCGAGAGCCACATGCAAGCAGAATTGGTTATTAAATCGAGTAAATGGGTATGCAATGCAAAATGTGTTATAAAATTATAATTTTTTTAAACAATAAATAAAAGACAACATGTCTTTTATTTATAATGAATAAAAAATACAGCTTAAATTAATGCACAAATGACGGAATTATGGGTAATAGCCTTTTCTACCAGTCTTCCTTTATTTCCTATTCGATTGTAATTATGTGCATACTATTATTATTGTGGGAGTCGAGCACGCTTCGGCACGAATTGGGCCAGCTCGCACCGGGGAAGTACCACACCCCCACAGAAGATCAGCGTGAAAATATAGCATGCCAATGCTATATGTATCGTACAATGTTCATGTGCGGTCCGCGGTTATCATCGCGTACCACCAGGCGAACCTATGACATAAAAAGTCCATATACGTACATATTGAATTTAAATAAATATCGTATAAGGCAAATGAACCCATTCGACTATATCCTTCGTTATTACCTCACAAGAGTGTTTGTTTAAGTTAATCTTGGTGGTAAAGATGTAAAGAAACAAAGGTACTTAATTTAATGCCATTTTCGCCTGCGCACAGGCATACTAACTAAAAACGGAACGCGGGGATATAACAGTTTACTTTCGGTTAAGAATTTGTTATTGTAAGCCATATGGGCGCGGGGCGGTGCGCCGCGGGTTTTTTCTGTTACTACGAACTTACCATCGTCAAACAATAGGACACATGCTTACGTGTCCTTCCATCTGTGACCATGCTGAAGCTCCCATGCTATGACCTGATAGCATTCTGTGCGTAATCTCGTACGTAGCTTCTCATATGGTACGTAATCCACACAAACACAACCAAAATCAAAAATTATTCACAGAAAACACTTCAATCTCTAACGGTAATATTTAAATACTTTGAAATTTTTAACCAAGTTGTTTATGTAACTATAGAACAATAATAAACTTTGAATAGAGTATAATCCTTACAGGCGTCTGACAAAGTTTTCCCGCTGTATATTCAATATCGCATTATCAATATTCAGAGGGAGCCCATGGCCTCCGGTCATCGAGCGGCTTCAACTTAACATCGCCTAAAGGAATCCACTTAACGATGAATCGATACCTAATTATGCTGAGCACTCTTTCAGTCGGATTATATTCGTCTTACAAAATATTATCCTCCTTTATATTCCATGATATTCCTCAAAATGCTACGGATAAGAATTCGCAGCCAGTTGATTAACAATGGGTACAATACGGTTTGGTGAAACCTTTAGTATTTTGAAAACTACATTCATTTTCTAAAATTGGCTTCTCATCTGTAGATGCTGTAATAACAATTTAAATATTCACTTTTATAGTAAAAATCATTCGGCCCCTACAGAATTCAAAGCGTGGGTTGTATTCTCGTGACAAAGCGACATAATTTACATAGCAAAAGCGACTTTAACATAGAGGTATTAGAAGGGAAATTGATTTCCCTCTCGTTTCAAGTACTTCAGCACGAATGTCACGGATCAAATCGACAATAAACGTCGAGTATTTACTTTACATTTACTCTTTAATTGTACGTCGGATAGTGATGAGCGAGTGTTCGCTCGAATTCAGTCAATGACATTGCGTTTTTGGGATGCTACGAGTATACATTTAATAACACATATATTAAAATGTATTTTGAAATATATTACAGGAAAATATTTTTCTATTGAAATTTCTAAGTATATGTCTATGGTAGCACGTAAGAAATTGTAATTTGTTAAAATTCATAATGTCACACATATTTCTTACGTTAATTACAGACATAATTGAGATATAATTTATAACATATAAATATTAGGCTGTATAAATGTCACGAACCTCACTATACAATATAAAATATGATTATAGTGTTGCAGTTTTCCATTATAGCCAAACCTTTTTTGTATTATGGACATACCAAAAAATTACGTAATGAAATATGAAAGTGTTTATGTATATGTGCTTGATATGTAAAGCATATAACAATACCGGTATACGATAGGATAAGAACAGGCGAAGGTTCTACGTTCAATAAAGACGACAGCACAGCGCATGCGCAATGCCCTGGGTGGTGGCCTGAAAATGAACACCGAGTTGTCTATAGTATATATTGCTCATAGACTAATTTTTTATATATTATATGAACTATATGAAAAGGTCGCAAATTTGTATAAAGGATTTTTTTGGGAGATGACCTAATAAAGACAAGCAAAGAACACTAGACGCAAAAGGTGAAATCTCACAGATATAATTTGTGTCGTTAATATCTACTTTTTATACCAAAAATTTTGATTTCAGGAAGAACCCAATTTGAATTTTAAATTTCGTTGTACTATCGATTTACAGTTTTCGTTTTTCTACAATCGTAAGTAAAATATAGCTAAAATATACATACATAAATTTTACCTAGACAAGCGATATTGTTACGACAATGTAACTTTGACGTAGGTGGAATACATATTTCACAAATAGCTATTTGAAATTAAACTTTAAAACTTGGACATAGCGAATAAAATTATTGGTCATCGTATTTCTACTTAAACGTTTAGCGGGGGATAATAGACGGGGGATATTAGAGCCTTTATTTTTATAACGTTAACAATAGACGAATTTATTGGCCATTTGCAGATCACAAACCATCACTGAATGTATAGTCATCGTCCCATCGGCTGTGTAAATACTTAAGTTTAAAATTTAAAAATGTAGTTTAGTATATCTCTTATCGTAAAATGCAATTATACATACATTAATTTTATAAAGATATAAGTAGGTACTAGTTTAGTATTATGTATTATATTATTTCTGCTATAAGTATGTAATGAATATCTAAATTAAAAAAAAATTGATATCACAAAATAATATAGTAGTGATTTCCCGTGTCCACTTGTTGGTATAGGGCATTATGCATGTATTTAACTGATCGACTTGCCCCTCCTCCTGTATCGTGACAGGTTTAAATATTTTTTTTTAGTCTCCACCGGGAATCGATCCCAGGACCTCTGGATTCTAAGGATTATAGGATTTATAGGATACAATTTTTTATCGTTCTACAAAAAAAACTTTGCCCCACCAATATTATGTCCAACTAGTTATAGTATTTTTGTCATATCTCCTACTTGCATTGATTTATAAGATGAGAAAAATTCCCGCTAAAATCAACCATGTGAATCGTTCACTTTTTTTACCATTAACCCATTTCCAAATAAAAAATTTCACATGAAGACTGTTTCAATACTTTTTGATTATTGAAATCCAATATTCCATAAAAAATATACAGTAAAAGATATAGTCTTTCAAGTGACATTAGTTTTATTATATTTTAATCTAGGCTCAACCCGAGCGAGGCATAACGAGTAGCTGGCCTGAATAAAATAATTAAAATATTTATTTTATATAAATGATAAAAACTTCTTGATTAATAGATTATTTATTATATAGACCACGTTAAAAGGTAACTGTAGCTTCATATTACACGCACTATAAAAAATATTTCTAGAACACAATAATCAATCAGACATTGTTACCAATCCTAATTAGAACGGATATAGACGTACAAGTTAAAGAAATCGCATGAGATAAGCCAGTCTTTTCCCAACACCGGAACACTAAAGTCATTTGAACAAATAAATCTTAATCCGTATTGTGTGGTACGTCGCAATAACACTGACTCGTAAATTCGTAAATGCCACAAAAGGAATTAGAAGTATGGTCCATTGTTGCAAATTGGGTAGCCCCTCGGCCGTGAAATAACCGTGGAACCATTGATGACGGGCGTTAATAAAAACATGACGACATGTCAAAACTGACCAGATTTAGTAGGCGACAAGTGACGGGCATTGTTCCCGCACTATTCAATTCAGTGTGGCCTCCTCGACACCTACGTGGAGTCTTCGAGACGAAGGGAATGTGCTGTGACAATGTTTGCGCATCGGATTGTTGAGGCACATAATCGTTTAGGCTTAAAATTAGGCACGCCCCCCATTCATAGCATCGAAAAGTTAATTTGAAAGGCCGTTGATGTTTGTAATAGTTGTGTAATGGAGCTAATTGGATTTACATATAACTTTTGCGTTTAACCTGAGCTATATTGTATTTATACATACAAATTGTCAAAATATATACCGTATCGTATATTAAAAAGGAAGCCAAATGGCCCAGAAATTTTAGTTTGAATCTAAAGATGACTCGCTACTAATAAATGATTCAGAGTATTTTTTTATGCATCAATTAGTGATAATATATCATAATGATCATGGCAATATGCAGTATTTGTTTTCTTTGAAAATAAAATTGTTAGACTGTAAGTATAAATAAATAAATAAATTATAGTAAACGGTACATAATGCAATTTTTAATTAACCTACAAATAAACTTTTAAACTTTTATTTTAAACCTAATATTAATTGCAATATCGCTAATTCGCACAAGCAAGGTAATTGTGACACATATCTCGCCTTTACGTCGGTTCGAAAGATTATTTATTTTAAAAGCTAGATAAACAAATAAATACAAGTGGAGTCCCGAGAGTAGCTCGACACGACTGTGTTTGTCTTGTATTTTAACCGTATCGCATCTTGTACGAAATAACAACCGAGACAGTTACACACCACCATTTGTAATTCAATCTTAAAATCTTAAACTATTTTTAAAATTTCCAATGTTCGGATATATTTTAAAAGCTTGGAAGTCGAGTTGGCGTAATTATGAAACGATATTTGACTGAAATTTTAATGTATCCATCAGTTTGCAAATGGCAAAGTTTTGTCATTCATTATATATTATGTTTTATTTAGATTTTCAAAGAATATTATTGTTAAATTATATGTACCAGAATACGTCTCCTTAACGTTATTGAAATTTTAGATTTAGGTATTATAATAAAAAGATCATTTCAGAGTTGATAAACTGAATTTTGCAATATTTATATCGATATTGTGTAAATGTTGTGTTTATACGCTTACAAAACTTAAAACAAATATATCCCACAATCTAGAAACCTTTTCAACTAAATTCTTATTTGAAGTAAGATATTTATTCCCTAAAACTCAAGTAAATTGTTGCTACGTATACCTGTCTAAGTATAGCTATGCAGAATTTGTTTAATAATCTGTTAGTTATTGTGAGTAAAGTGCGTATAGCTCGTTAGAGGTTGACTTTGTTTAATGTACGATTAGGTCCATGTGGTCGCCACATTGCATTCCCGTTCCACACTACGCTCTATGCAATCCGTACTGGCCACCAACACTTGTATCTTACAGCATTGTTTATATTCATAAGTTATCGGTTACCATGTTGTTTTAACGTGTGAAATAAAAACACTGATCCAAACAAGTCAAGGTTTGGATGGAAAGCTTAAAACCCGTAAATCCACGTTTCATTGTGATATTTAATGCATAGCATATTTTTGGCCGCTCTTTTGACCGATTCATCAATTAAAATAGTTTTTTATTACTTCATTATTTATCGGGTATTCACAATATTAGTTATGACTCAGTTTAGATTTAGGAAATTGATGTATCATAAAATCCCCTTGTGCAAATATTAATAAAATTAAATTAATTTTTGTTTCCGCTACGCTCTGATCAGGTGCATTTGTCAGCACATTTTCCCACGTAAAATGTCTACCTACCTACTACACTAACTTTAAATATTACATAAGCAGAAGAAAGGACATATGCATCAATGTGTCACATAAAATATTCGAAATAAATTTTATAATATAATATCATAACTAGCTTTGCACTATAAAGTAAACATTGAAAATCAAACAAAATGTTAATGTCAAAGCGTAAATAATCAATAGTTATATAAACAACGTATTACTTACTAAACTCAATGGACAATCGGACTTCAAATTATTGATCAAATATTTTGAAAGTTAGGTTAGATAACAAATAAGTTAATCACATAAAACAAAAGTTCGTTCATATCTCATCGGAATGACTCTGTGCCCTCCGGATAGAGATTCGATTTCAACAAACGATTTTACAGTTAAGCTCTTCTTTTCACCGTCAGTTATATTAGGGGCGATGTGTTTATACAAGGGATATTTGTGTGTGTGTATTTAATGTTAAAATAAATCTACCGACCGAAATTAGGCGTAGAGGCTAAATCCAAATTGCAGCTGTTTGCTGTTAGGCCGACGGCGTATCGATTGAATCGAACAGAAGATTGTCGCTAATATCTGAACAATTAAATTGATAAAAAATGTCACAATCACATTTTATAATAGATACACACTAACATAACATTGCGTACTAAATAATTCATGTTAATATATATTATATGGCATGACCATTGGTCATACTAAAAATATAAACGTCATATTTTATACGGGTCTAAAACAAAAGACAATCGGCATCGGAATAAACTACATGAGTGTCACTTTAAATTGAGCGTCGCCGGAGTCGACAGTGCTTGAAAAGATCTTAGCAGACAGCATTTTGTGCTTTGCGCAATTAGTCCGCCTACTTTGAAGTGAATTGGTACGATCTGACTCAAAAGCTGTGAATTTGTTCGAATTTCCTTGATAATTTAAGCGCCTACTGTATGAACTGATTATTAATAATTAAAAAGGAATAAATATCAGTCATTTAAAAATTATGCTTACCGAAAGAAAGAATCAATTGAAATGCATGAAGCTTCTCAAAACCATTCACTATCCCTTAAAAAAATCGATATATAAATAAAAGGAGCTCAAAATTTTCCGGTTTATATCATAGCACTTATTCTTTGAAATCCGCAAAGCATTATTTAAAGTCAGGTGTCATCAAATCGGACGCCTGAGTAACGGCTTCATCATCGCCGTTTGATCGCGCCATAAAGTTGACAGATTGATGCGCGAAGTCGCAGAAATTCATCTTTCGTATCCGTTTCAAATGTTTACGCTTTATATTTGGCAGCCGTCAATGCAATACGGATATCCGTTCGAAATTAATTACGCATTATATTACGATTTCATTTAACGTACCTCTCAACGCTTAAGTCTATATAAAACTTTGAAACTCTTATCCGAAATATTGCATAATTGAATTGCATCGGGTTTTGCCAATGGCGAAGATTAAAACGAGCTCATCCCCATCTCATTTATTGATATCGCGCTCAATAGAACATTACAAAGGAGCTGTAAAATATGCTGATCCGTAGACAGTTTCGAATTAAAACCACACCGAAAATAAAGTTGAAAGGGGTCGGTGTGGGTACGCGCGATAACGCGGCGCCGGCGATGCGTGAAGTTGATCCCTGGTTGCATGCGCTCTGTACAAACCGAGCGCGGCGAACAATAGCTGTTAGCGGCGACGTGAGCGAACCTGCGCTAATCCCCGCATTGTTGGCTGGCCGCGACGTAGCTGTGCGACCTACCGCCGACACTTGCTACGCGCCCAGATAATGTGCCAATTTATACTTCATTATATTCTAATTCTGTTAACTTTGCATCATAAAAATGTCACCTTATCTCCAATGCCCACAGTGCATAAATTTCGAAGTGCCATACGAACTATGTAGATCATATTTTGGACGGATTACCTATGCATATAAAAACAATAAAATTGATACCCTTTAGTAGTTTTGAGGCCCGTCGGCTGAATTAAAAAAAACTTGGATTTCTTGAACGTTTACTTCAAACGCTTATTCTGATATTTCATTCGTAAATCACATAATTAGAGTACATTATATAAAATGGCGTCTCTAACAGACCTCAGTATCAATCAGTACTATAAACACTTAACCTACCGTGGGTAATTGTCAGCAATGATTGCTATTTGCTACGAGAAATGAATGTGAAGCAAGAGCACAAAAATCATAAAAGTTTGACGAAGGTTTTTGTTTACATTACAGATGACATGAATGGTGGCCGAAGGGATTCATTAAGAAATGTTGTCGAGAAGATCCACGTTGTGAACCGTCCGTGTGTATCTACTATTGTAAATAGAAAAAACGACCATAACAAAAGGAATTAGAGCATACATTACAAACTACGTTTCGATTTATAAAAAGGCCGGACGGACGGGATGAATGGTGTCAAAATGACATGTCAGTTTTAATTTTTTGCAATTTTTTAGGCTAGTAGTCACAGACATTTTGGTCTGGGCGCATTTTGTTAGCTAATAGCCATCGTGTTTATTCTGTTAATATAACATGTAAAAAATACTAAATATATTCTTAATACATATATAAAATACGTGTCACGTTGTTTATCCGCGATGGACTCCTAAACTACTCAACCGATTGTTATCGAATTTTCACAATATGTGTAGTTTGATCCACAAGATAGGATATACTTTATATTATTTCAATCACGATAAATGACTGCCCGGGCGGATCCGAGGCGTACAACTAGTTTCATCTTAAAAACTCAAGTCATCATTATATAGTGATTATATTTTATTTTATGTATCTATTGAAGATATTTCATTGTATTTCTTCTTTATGCGATTTAATATAAACAGTCACTCAAACTTTTAACGGTTTGACATTATTTTACAGTGCAAATTAGTTTTGAACATCAAAGTTAATAAGGATACACATCAATGCAGTGTGTGTGGTGCGCGCCACGCCAGTGCACAATATTATCACTATATTATCAAAAATATTTTAAAAAACATCACAATAGAGCTCTCGGTTTTCGCACGACTACCTGAAAGCCAAACAACAATAGATCACATAGTAGCTTTATTGTTAACAAATTGTATTAAATCGTTGCAATATTGTTTAATTGTTAGGGTCTATCGTTAAAAAGCAGAGCAAGATCGTTTTGCGGTTCTGTACAAGCAAATTCGTCCGCCCACGACACTAACTCGGATGGGTTTTGGGATATTTTAGATACGTGTGGCTGAAATGGTAACGTGGTGTTGATATTGTCTGTTTTTGCGGATTATATCGAGCGCATTGTGCCCGCGGCACGGTGGCGCGCGAGGTGGATTACTCGCCACATTAAACTCTGCTGTGGACTCCATACCCGATGCGGGTTTGATCCCAACCTGACAATTGTTGCGCATTTCTAACTCTATAGAGATTAAAAATGTAGCTTGTATAGACTAGATACCCCACTGGTTGAAATGAACAAACGTCATTTATTATGTTAACGTTTGAGATTTTTATTTTATCGTAAACGATGACTTTATTAAATATCATTATCCTGTTGTAGTTAGGGCATTTTATATGTGTTTAGGTTACTAAGGCAATTGTTACTGATTCAATGCTTATTCAATCTACAATGTTTAGAGTTAAACTCGATTGAGTTAGTAAATTGCAAATTAAAATCCACGAATCAGAAGAGAGTAATATGAGTAGATACAAATAGATACATTACCTCATTTCAGATTGGTGGCAAACGAGCTATAACTATGCAATTAACCTTTTATTGTGAAGTGGATCGTATAATCTTTACGGTTACTTAAATTCAGTTTACTAAAAATTTACTTCAATCTTTTTTCTTTGAAAAATGCTATAATGTAAAAGTGCTCCACTCACTTGGTGTTGTAAAGTAATATAGAAGCAGTATAAATATTAATTTTATGTTGTACTGAAAAGTCGTTAGTGGTTACCCTAAATATTAAGGGTCAATGAAAATTAATTTGTTATGAATACAACACCACAGTTTATATAGCTGAGCCAGCAACGTAGACCGCAATAGCTGATCGTTATAAATAAGAAATATAGACGTGGGTACTTAAGGATAAATTTATACAATATCGAAGACTTTATTTATAATCATATAGCGAAAATACTCAAAAACAAAAAATAATGATGTACAATAAAACATAGGTAGACGTAGGTATCTTCACTCTGGTAAACGACATAATTTGGTGTACACGATTTACGACTTCCAGATTGCGTAAAAACACGTCTATAAGAAACTAAACAAACACAGGCGCGCTCGCAGCCGTCTATAAAGCGAAAGTTATCTACATTTAATTACATTCCGGTATTTTTGTAAGTATGGTGGAGACCGCCGGCGACGGCGCGGTGGTGGTCAGCTTTTGCTATTCAATCGATGGGTGTCTTCTCCCCTCAGATACTGTTACGTTTACGTGAAACATAACTCTTTTGACGTGTTAAATACAATTGTTGGAATGTGCTCTAACTTCTGTGTAGATGCAGGTGAATTTCAAACAAGACATACTCAATATAATTCATATTATTATACATTTAATGATTGTACGTTACGTTACAAATACGTTTTATCCATTCTGCTCCATTACCGTACATAGTTAATTAGCTGATATTATTATTAACTCGCTCCGAGTTCAATTAAAAAGTTAACCACGTTTCTAAAACTCAACGAATTACATAGTCCGCCTCATTTCGCAAACAGATGAAGAGATAATTGATGAAAACAGCGAGGGGAACCTCCATTCGGTATATAAGGGTATGTGAGCAAACATGGTATATATATACCTATACACCGTTCCAAACGCCCAGGGCGGCAGAACTCTACAGAGGGTTGGCGGCAATAGGCAAATATTTGCCTTAAGGGCTGAGAAGCAGCCGACTAATTGTTCTTTAAATACCTCGAGCCCACCCTTAAACAAACATTTTCAAAACCAATTTATTGAAGCCAACTCCTAGTTTTTCTTATTTTTCACTCAAGGTATACGGTGTACGTTACCGAACAAATATTTTCAAAATCTACCTAAAAGATCAATTGGTCTTCGTTTTGAATGACACGTTGGATCGTACCTCGTTGCGACCAATTCTGACGCAGTAGATATATTGAATATTAAATTGAAATATAGTATACCTACAAAAATGCTGTGAATGGAATTTTCAATTGGAAATCTAGGTTAAAGTTCAATTGTTTACAAACGCGTTTAGAATGCAAATAAATCACCTGGCATTACCTGTATTTGTCTGTTCTATAAATCTACCGTTCTCCTTCGTTTACAATAATGTTATAAAACGCGCGTCTATTTATAATTAAACATGAAAAATGGAATGTGAACCCATTAGTACGGTGAATAGATAGACGTGTGTTCCTCTGTCAACGTTTCTATTTCTGTCACATCTATTTGTCACGTTTGACTAATTTGTGTTCATGTTGAAGCAGAGATTTATTGTTACAATGCGTGTATGATTTTATTATATGTTAACGTCACATGACCAAACTCAGTTGTATTTTATTCCGATATGTATGTTTTTTACTGCAACCGTAAGTATACAACAATAAATGTACATTATAGTACAATACATAGATTATTTCCATTTGAATTTGAATAAAATAATAACATGGAACATTTATAACTAACTAACTGTTGTCCGCAGCTCCGCCCGCGTGTAGGTGACTGTTCGTGTAGCCTGTAGAAACTACATATTTTAACCAGACCTATACTAGACTTTTTATTAAAATGCAATGACTGTTTTTGTCTTTATCCATATCCATAAAACATAGTAAATATTATAGCTTTCTAAAATCTAAATTAAATATGTTTCGGTAAAAAAATACGACCATAACTTCTTTTTCTCTTAACCGATTTCGAAGAAACAAAAACTCTGAATTATAAGTAATTCTCCTGTAAAAACCGCGTTCAAATCCGTCGAGTAGATTCGAAGTTATAGCAGTACCAGATAGACAAAAAAAAAAATTGGTTTCTGCTGCTCGTCTTTAATCACAGCATCTGTTAGTTAAACGTATTTAATGTAAAACTCGATTATTACAGTCTTATTATATGCATAGATATTGATTATCTCTAATGAGAAGTATAAACACAGTTTGATATTTAAAATATTTTTAAGTCATTATTAATTAAAATAATTATATCATATTTCGAGCGCTTACTGTGACATAAATATAGCCATCATTATTATCACCATTCTTTAAATTACAATCGACAAATGTAATAAAAGTCATCCGTAATTATACAATGGACATTATTAAATTTCCTTAACGACGAAGAAAAAGAAATTAAAATAACGCCGAGCTCCATATGGGCCGTGTCTTCGGCTACCCTTTCTGGGGCCACTATTTTAGTAATGACAGTTTGCAGGCGGCGCCGAGAGCGTTCAGGACTGGCCGGCTTCAGGGAAACACCTAATTGTGCCTCGCTACGCTTCAATGAATGGAGCGTTATTAAAATCGTTTTATTACTTCACCCTATATTCTATTTCCATTCTTTTGGCGGAAAATACATAAATCTAAACACAATAGAACGACTGAATCTGTTTTACTTCTTAAGACAACACGTAGTTCCGTTCAGAATTTCGACTTAATTAGCAGTTTTTTCGTAATCATTACGTTTTTATGAACAATGTGATATGTCGGTTACAAGTTCAAACCGTTTAAATAGAGAACTCGTTCGGTAAACGTTACTAAGTCAAGGATTAATATCACAGTTTATTTTAAACACGTCTATTTATTTATTTAACAAGTACTTAGTAGTGTGAATGTAAACGAAATCGTGAACCGCGATGCCGACAAGAATCTGTCTCGGCAATTGAATTGCTGCTTGCATGTTATTTTAGTCATAATTAATAGTAGGCAAAAATCCATATAGCCTCCGTTTTCTCGTTATTATTATAGAAAATATATTCATAGAGTTTCGGTTTTACCGTCATTTGATTCACAAATATTATCATAGATAACAAATGTATTATAAAAAAACTACTCCAGTGTATAACAAATGAATACAGTAGTAATTAATTGCATATAAACTGAAATATTATATACTAGCGGTCCGCCCCGGCTTCGCCCGTGGTACGTATATATCCTTCCTCAATAAATGGGCTATATAACACTGTAAGAATTTTTCAAATCGGACCATTAGTTCCTGAGATAAGTGCGTTCAAACAAACAAACAAACTCTTCAGCTTTATAATATTAGTATAGTGAATCTATACTAACACAACCAGAAATATTGAAAAACCACTAAATCATTAACTTATCTTGTGGGCACTATCTCATATAAATAATAGTGAATTATATTAGGAATGTCCAAAAATGTATTGTGATTGGATTTACTTAAAAGTTAGCTGCACGGTGGGCAGTCCCGTGCCAAATTAGACTCGATAAAATAAATATTTACCTAAGTTTCAATATAAACGTAGGAGGTGAGATAACCGTCAAATCAAATTGCTTTTCGTAGCAACTGCGGCTGGTAACGGATTCTCCGGTTTCGGACAAATTGCTTTTAACTTTTAACCGACTTCAAAAAATAAGGTTCTCATTTAGAAATTAAAAACTTTTTAACGGATTTTAAACTCGATTTATTCATTATATTATTAACCGGACGTTTCGAACACTACAGCGAGCGTGGTCACGGTGAGTCTCCCCGATTTAAAATCCGTTAAAAAGTTTTTAATTACTAAATGTATAATACTCGCGTAAAATCAAACACAAGAAAATACTATAAAGTTCTCAATTCGATGTGTATGTATGTAAAATCTATCTAAGTCTATAAAAGATTTCATAAGTTTATGTGTGGTTGGTATAGGTTATTTTGTATTTAGTTGTGTTGGGTGTGCTCCAATTTTGAGATTAGTGCAAGTTTCACCAAAATTGGTTGAGTGTTTTTTTTTTTATTAGAGGCAAAGCGTCACTACGTCACTACTTATTTGTGAGCGTTTTTCTTTAGAATTGAACGGAATTTAAAAAATTCTAGTTATTGATTATTGCTGAACTAAAAAGCTGTGTTAATTACAGCCCTTACAATGCAAGAGCGACGGAACTGATTTTAATGATTTTTGGTTTGCTCAAATTGTTTCGCTTGGATTAGATCTCTTTTAAATAAATTACCAGGAACCGGAGCGAGATCCTAGTCCCAACTAATATTATAAATGCGATAGTCTGTCAATAAGCCTGCCTGTTCAATTTGGATGAAATTATACGAAGATAGTGACCCGTAAAAGGACACGGGACAGTTTTCTTCCCGAAATCCCACGGTAACGGGATAACTCCGAGACTGTTTATCGTTTCATATGACTTCCTAGTTATTTCAAACAACATCAAATTAAAAACTTGTCTTTATAGGAGTGTCGTTTATAATTTAAAAAATTAGGTCGAGCTATCGCTCCTTTTCATTTTAAGAATCAAATAAGTATATCTCACAGCTAATGCTTCTTCATTCACTTCAATTTGGTATAATATGATAAATGTATTTAACTTTAATAATATTGACCCCACACGTTACGCTATTATTTGTTTGTTATATATGCAGTTTGAAAAATTAGGCACATCAACGATGTAGATACTATACCCTCACTAATAGATTTCTTTAAAAATACTGGTATCCTAACTTGTACACACAGTATATTTAATAACACGTACACAATAAAACCGACTTTCACACAAGAGTAAGCGATAAATATTGTTTTGGGGAACAGAAATGAAATTGATATGAATGTTTTTCCAATTTCAAAATAAAAAAATATTTATGGGACAAGGTATACACTTTTACTATAGAATTTATAATAGTATAATTGAATTCAATATGTATTCACCAATAATTATTCCGACGGTAAAAAATATGAAGGGTAAAAAGTAGGAAGACTTTAGTCATGAAACTGTGTAACTATGTAATGTATGTTAATTACAGCTTAATTTCCAATTCAATTCTCAAGTCAGGATAACAACATTTCAAAAGAAAACAAGCACTTCTTATTAGACAACCAAAAAATTCTAATTACAAGCGAAGGACGCAGCGGGCTTACAGTATTGCCTATTATATTAATGTATCAGTGTTTTATCTTACCAATTATATAAACTGTAGCTTCACTAAACGCATTTTGGCGGAGTATAGTTTTATTTATCTTCAGTAAATATTGTTTCACGGCCCTTCAGTCAACAGCAATTTGAATGACAGTTGTGACAAGCCAGGGCGGCTAGGGGAGGGGCCGCTTAGCCAAAATTGTGGGGCGTGAACGCCATTTTGGACCCATTTTCCAAGGGTTCTGGACTCGTATTTCACATATCAACGTCAAAGTGTCAGCCACTTAAAATGCTTGTGTAAAATTCGGTATAAATGCTGCCGTACACTTCAGCGTTTAAAAATATATATTATCTTCTCTATACTCACATCATAATTGAATAACTGATAATAAATATATATGAAGTAACCGGTTAGGAACTAGGTCGTTTATTAAGATATACCTTATAAGACGCAAAACAAGGTTAGATCATTGTGTTACCTAATACCTTTTAAAATGGTTCAACAAAATTATATAAGAAAACACATTATACTCTATTTTTTCCGTAGTCGTTTCGAACGGATAATGTTATGGTTACTGATCGCCCGCATAAGAAAGGAACGTTGAAAAACTTTGTTTTATTAGTCGCTTAAATATTAGCGCTCGTCACTACATCCTTGGTCGTAACTCAACCACCGGATTATTTTCTTACGCTTATGATACATGACTTCGCTCAGATGCTTTCCATTCTGGTGCGCCCAGCCTATTAGAAGCATTGGATAAACAAAGGATTAAATTATCGCGTTAAGACAGAGATAATCCATACAGATGAGGTGGTTGTTGACCTTCGGTCCTCTGAGATGCGTCTGACTCATTCCGGTATTCATTTTCCCCTCACTTCAATATTTAAATAAAGAATAATGATTATAAAAAATAAATACGTATCAAATATTTTGACCACATTAGTAGTATTTTTTTTTTGTAATGGCCTACATAAGAATTTTGATAATAACCTTATTAGAAAAGAATTAAAAAAAGGACAATTATTTAAATTTTAACTAATAACCGATATAGTCACAACAACTAAAGCTATTTACACGTTTTAAAGAATTTTACCTCCATACATGTTTTACATTATCTACTACGCTTCACACCCCAAACCTATCTATTGAATTATTAAGCAACATGTCCATCCATTATGACGTATGTTCACCTTAGTGCATGAGACTTACTATTTAAAACAAATAAATCTAGTGCCAAAAGCAACATGATGTTGTAAAAAACAATAAACAGCATGTATAGTTCAGTGACCGATACATCGAAACTCTGCCAAGATAAGCACCCCATACCTTCCGCATCTGCCAGACAAGACACACTAACACTGATACAATAACCTATTTTTTGTCTACCCTCTTATATTTGATTAGCTCCTTCAATCGTCTTAGAACTGAAGACTAAAAACGACAAGCAGAATGTATCTAGAGGGTCTAATAAAACATACCTAAATAACTCAATTGTGTTTTAACAAACAACAATATACAAATGCTGAAACGGATAAGAACTATATTATCTTTATTCGTGTCGATTTTGTAATATACATGACACGTTTTCTATTTACTCTTAATTCTCTCAATCTTATTCTCACTCTTCAATTAATAAGATATCAATAATTTTGGTTCAGTAGGTAATTAAATATGCGCGCCAAGTTGTTGAAGACAGTCCTACCTTAAGTCATATATGTATATACATTTCTCATAAATATGAACTATTTTCATGCTAGTCATAGTCGGCAGCCAATTCCCTTGCAGTGGTTTCTTATGTTTTATTATGCGTTAATTCCTTTTATTCATAAAACAAGCAAACGCGCTTCACATCGGCATACCATGTCATTTGAATTGCTTCATTTACCATTTCTGAGAAAGGTACGTTATACGTTTATCACGTAATTATTATAGACTAGAGCGGTACCCAAGATTTTGAGCATTTTTGCTATGAAATTCAAAATCTGTGATTACCAATATAGGACACCCAAAGCATTATTGCATTATAGTGATTTTTTTATAAATATAAATGTACAAAAAATTGGATTGCAGGTATATTATTAAAACTTAAACGATGCCTTAAGCAGTAGGAGATAATAAAATTTCAATACTTATTGCTTACTTGAATTGTCACCATCAAAATTATCACTAAAATTAATCGGGTTTTTAATTATGGATTTCTCAAATTTAATGTTACAAACATAACAAAAAGTTTTCACAACACATATTTCACTTGTTTTACTTAGCCGCGGTAGCTGCCTGGCATATTGTTTCAATAATTTCCTAGTTAAGCATAGATCATCAAAGCAGAGATCTAAATGCGGAATGAATAATTATATTATATGTTATATTCAACACTCATAGCCAGTCAAAATCATTTAAAACTTCAAGAAAAACTCAAAAGTGGTTTTAGAGAGTCAAAACCCTTTTTGACTGCAAGTATAAGTCAAAAATGGAATTGACATAAAAACTTATGTTAATAATTAATTACTGAAAAGAAAATATTAAGTGGTATGTAATATATTAAGTTTTGCTGAAATTTGACGATATACAATAAACATGCAAGATTTTATAAACCTACATAGTTCGAAACTGTTTGAGTGGGAAATACCCAATAGTGGCTTTTGGTCGTCAACCGCTGCCGCGGCACGCTCGCATCGCTCGCTTGGCTCTCGCGGCAGTCATACACATCCTTACACGCTCATGGCTTCGCTCCTCACTAACTTATTTTCACATCTAGGTAAATTACATTGAGTTATGTAGGTACATCATACATTCTTGCTATTCTTGATAATATTATAACCCTTACTAATGTAATAAATGCGATGATTTTTTGGTCGGTTTTTTTAGGATTATGTATTCAAAAACAATACAAATAGACGGACAGGGAAGTCTTAGCAACAGGATCCATTTGTGTAGTTTGGCAGTTAAATTTCAGAGATGACGCAGATTTGTCTGTTAGCGCCATTAAAAATAATAATAAGAAATCGAAGTTTAGAAAGGTTGGCTCGGTTATCAATTCGAAAAGTGATCTTTTACTCTTTGTGTCGGGAGTCAAACTCACATTTGACCAATTTTCGTTCACTAGTAGCGGAGCGATTTATGTTAAATTTATTTATTTTTTTCATTAAAATTGTTATAACCTCATAATAAATTATTATAAGATTATATAGTAGTGCCTAATAAAGAATTCTCATAGTTTTAGTTTGACAGTTTCACCTACTTTATACATAATCTAAATAAACAAATTCAACTATACACTTAGGGGGTAAAGAAAATTTTTAACACCTCTATAATATTGAATATGATATAATTGAAATGAATCCAGGGATGACGACGACAGTTGTATCGTGGGTGGCGACCATTTACTGAAGAATATGCCACTAACTGACAGAACGAACCTCTTCAGTTGACTAACGCATAAATCCAATTTATCTTGAGCCCGAACATGTGCACATGAGCTACTCATTCAATAAAATATTCAATCAAAACAGGGGTCTATCAAGCTGGTGTACCTTTATTGTTACTATGGACTATGGCTCCTTCAATCGCCACTTGAATTTTTTAGTTAGCATCGGAATGCAAGGTCTAAATCAACGCTGAAGAGCCACTACTCAACGGATCGAATTGTGGTGATTAAATATGCGCATTTAAGTTTTTTGTTTCTTTTTTATAAGCATGAGCGTCATCAGAAATGGCTTATCAACGTTTGTTAAACTTTTTTGTGTTCTAATAAAAACTACTCGTATGAAAAATGTTTTGAATTAGATATATTATATAGTAATTAATTATCAATAAAATAATTATTATTCACAATAAACTAAACCGGTTTCAGATCGTCAAAACTAGGCCAAATACAAATTTTAACGGAACAAACGGAAGGCTCCGGCCTTCAAATAAAAAAAATGAATCATCAAATTCGGCTCCCCAGTCAAAAGTTGCATGGTAATAAACCCAAAAATATGCAATCGAATTAAGAACCACCTCGATTTTTTAAGTCGGTTTACAGTGCCCCAGAGATACCGGTTCATCAAGCGCATCGCAACTTATCTATATTATACAGTTATTTTCTGTTTAGCTCATTTATTTCTGACTTTTATTAAATAAACAAAATTATAGAAGAAATTTTCAACTGATCTTTATATATCCTAGGTTGAGTATGACTTCATCATGATTAAATCATCGTTAACAGTTCTTACCATTACGAAAAATTATTAAGTTACACTCACGTCAATCAAAAGTATTGTAATGAACAGCACTTAATTTAGTATCGGATATTTAATTTATTATTTTCATTCGACTACTCGATTCCTTTAAACACGGTGGCCATTATTCACCATCATTTCATTTGTTTTTATTATTAAATTAACGCGTTTATATATAAATATTTTAATAGGTAAACTAACGTAACTGGATTAAGACTTTATTGATAATCTATTTATTAAGCTGTTTAGTGCTACGATACATTTGGTGGTGGTTATGAAAGATTCATAAAATCACGCAGAAGATTGGAAATTTTCTTTAAACTTCGCAGTTCATTTTTACTTAGGTCAATTATTTAATTATTTTATCATATAAATAGAATTATTAATAATTTAATAAGGTAATAATTGTCACAAAATCTGCGAATATCTAAAAACATGTCTGTAATGTATATATATAATGTGTTATCCTATAATTATGTGTCACATTTGTTTTATTTGTTAAATCTATGTATCTTATGTATAAGTTATAATGCTACAGGTATTGGATGACCATATTAAATAAATAAAAACACATCACTTACCTGAGAATATCGCATTTCTTGTTTAAATTAATTATCTGAATTAAAGTAATAGTAATAAGCTGTCTTTGTATTAAGATTAATTATAAATATGTATAAATGGATATGAAAGTCAAGCGATGTTTCGAAATTGAATCAGCCTAAACGGAGAAAATTTTGCTTAATTGAAAAGAACTTATATAGTGTAGGTACTTAAACGTTTGTAAAAAAAACTTTTTGTAATAAAATAAAACTATATATGATATTGTAAAATCCAAGTTTTATTATAAAATTGAGATCAACGAGTAGGTATCAACTTACTCCTAAAATTAAACTTTCCGACGGACTGGAAAAATTGTGATCTTAAAGAAAACACATTTTGATATTCTAAATACATATAACCATTTATTATGCAAATACATTTATGTACACACATTTAACATAATATATCACAAAGTCATTAGTTAATTTTAATTTAGATACAAGTAGGTAATACAAATTCGTTATAAATACGGCCTTAAGGTATACTGTGAGTAATCATCGATCCTAGTTTATATGAAGAAGAATATTTCGAAATACGGATGTTTAGGAACTACAAACCAGGGGGTTTATCATGACGTCATAAGCAGTTCTAAATCCAGTGTGGAAAAATTACAGAGTTAGGTATTTAGGTCATCACTCACCTACACTAGAATTATAGAATTATTACACCTTTAAGACGTCATGATAATCTCCAGGTTTAATCATATATACTCCGGGAAAAGAGCATTAAATTTTTATTTCATTGAACGTTCTAACTTCTATTAGAGAAAATTTGTTTAGGGTAGGTACATATGTACATTCAATATTGTGTTTAAAATATTAAAGTTTGCCATTATAGCCAATTCGCATATTTATAAGAATATGCGTATTTTTCGACATTGTAAGAAAACATTGAATACCTATAGGGATATTAGCAATAATGTAAACTAAATGCTTCCTTGCACTGAAACATACAATGACTATAATTTATTAATACGCAGTAATGATTTAAATGCTGATATAATACTTCTGGTTTACAAATATACATATCTACTAAGTACTATCATACACAGAAACTTTATAAATATATTCCGTTGAGTAATTTTCTATATGATTCCATAATTGTTTGTATAGTTTTCGTTTCAAGTAATTATATCAATAGGAATTGTCCACTTGAAGAAGTATCAAAAAAGATTTATAGTTCATACAAGTACATACAACCAACGGAAAAGACTAGAAAAAGTAATAAAACTATTTTATAACTACACTACCTTAAATTATAAAGAATATAGTAGGTTTTATATACATTTACAATTATCTAAATTTCGAAAGTCACAATCGCTACATGTAATCATACAAGTTTTAATTTAAAAAACGCACATCTACCTCATAAATTGAAAACAATTTATTTTGTTTATAATTCAAATTTATCTAGAAATTCACTGCATCATCAGATATACAAATTAATATGTCTTCTGGCACTAATTACAAGCTTCGTTTAAGAAGCTTAGTCGATCGAATCTAAAAATAAGGTTCATATTCACTCGATAGCATATTTTTCAATAGGCATCGTGAAAATTGAAATCGTCTCTTCGTTATCAACCTCCCGCTGTGTCCACCGTAATTACCTAAAACAAATAAAACATGATACGTCTCTTTAAAATAAAATAAAACTTACTGCTAGATAAGGTACCTATAATTAAAACTATAAACTGTTCGACAGAATAGTTATAAGTGTGTGGCTTTTTTAATAATTTATAATAAATTAAATTTCAGACATAACTTTTTAAAACTCAATTGAATATAATAAATTTCTGTAATAAGACTAAACAGAATCTTGTTTCAAAGAATGGGCTGCATAATAAAGACTCTACGAACACTAAACTCTTCAACTTTTAGTAATGACTAATAAAAGTCAATTCCATAAGTCCTTAGAAAACTTATAAAGTAGAGCAGAAATTGGTGCTTTAGAAAGGTTAGCGAAGTTTTCTGCTTAAATTATAGTCAAACTCTTTTATTTAATGTGGATATAAATGATTTTTTTACGACTGATAACCACACCTAATCCTGAAAAAAAATTAATTGTTTTTCATTAAAGTGTAAAATAAATATGCATAGATTATGCATGGTAGAAGTGATTCTTCTATAAAACTGTAACAATTTTCACAGGATTTAAATGTAGATAAAATTATGAGGTAAATTTCAAATTCTCAATACTCTACATCGAATATGATCCGATTGGTATTTGGAAAATAGCGAAGTAACATAAATTTAAAATTAAACTTAGCAAGTATAAAACATGTCTGAAGTCATTTGAATCACAACCAGTACATCTAAATAGTGAAATTTAAATTGAAAAGTCACAGCTTTTTTCAATTGCGGAAACTAGCTTTTAGAAAGAAAATGTAAGTACTCTCCAGTTTACGAGCCACAAATTTTATTATAGCACGGAACAAACCACTAAAACAAGAGATTGTTTTATGCCAATAAACAAAAGCTTGATATCCCACTTTTATAATTCCAGTATCAAACAAGTGTATAAGAATATTTTTGTGTGTTTTATAAATCTTCTCTCGCATAAAGTTTTACGAGTTATTTAATGCTCCCTGAAGTGTTTGATGCATTGAAGTAATAGTCCCTAGTCTACACTTTATTAAACTGTTCTGGCGGAATTTATTTATGTTCTTCAATTTATAATTTATTTGCTTGTAAATATTATATATTAAATTATCAATATTATTTTTCTTGTAAATATTATGAATTACATTTGGAGCTCACAACAACGGCTATCGTGATTTTTGTGTAATTTTGTCTTAGTCAGATTCCTTTGTAAACATTTTTTTTTAACTCAGGCGCACTTGGACACCAGATGGTCAAATTTATTCATTCATGCGCCTTTAAAACATCAATTCTCCTTGCAATGCAGTCCAAACTCTTCGAAGACGATCTAAGTTATCAAGTTTAGAATACGTTACGAAGACATATATTTCCATTTAATTTTAATATAATAGGAGAGATATTCAAATGGTCGATACGGTCTTTTAAAATTACGAATTCCCCTACATTTTTTTTTACAGTTTAAGCGAATAACACGATTTTGGATAACAGTTTGATTTTATAGTACTACAACATGGTTTCTATCTATACAATAAATAAATCAGAGCAGTGATACTTAAAGTAATCCCAAACGAATTATACTTCACGTTCTTTGGATAATGTATGTCCAGCGCTAATCAAAACAAATGTCTGCGGCGGCTCTTGTAAATTACGAGCGTAAGATCACACAAGAAGTTCAACCGCACGCACACAGACTTCCCATACTCACACAATATCATTCATTGTTATGAATTTCAAACACGTGTTAAAACTGAACATACCTATAGATGTGAACGGAGCGGGAGGCGGCAGGGTCGGCCGCCGATCTGTAAACAGTGGTTATCGACGCGCCGCCGCTTGCCTCTACGGCATCTCCGGCCACCGCGCTATATTTATCCGTTGGAACTGACGCGTGCGGCTAAATCCGTTCGGCGCCGTATGATGCCGGCCTCCTGCAACCACAACCACGTCACGAAGTGCTCCAACATCCACCCCTCAGCCGCAGGGGTCGATAACAAACACAACTCGCACTGCTAGATTCGCGTCGCCTGCATTGGACATTAAAAATTCGCAAATAGCCAATTAACTAATTAGGTTCTCACCTGAGGGCGAAATCTCAGTAGGACTTATGAGCGGGTGCGGGAGCAGCTGCGACGCAGGCCTGGTGATGGTAGTAAGACGGGGCGGGAGTGCGGTAGTGGTGATGCGGCGGTGGAGAAGCGCGATAAGCATCTGGCACCGGCGAACCGCTCCGGAAACCCGCTAGTTGACAACTCGGTGGCTCGAAGAGATCTCTGAAGGCTGGTGGTAGCTGTTCAACAGGCGGCTCTGGAGCCGCGTACCACCCCGAAGTGGCTGCTCGAAATTCTTCTGCAGCTAATGAGTAGGGTTGTGGTGAACAGTATACAGCAGAAGGAGGCAACCGAGGTTCGCTGAACTCATCCAGTGCGTCGTTAGGTTTCTCAAATCGCGCACAATCAGCGCCAGGTTCACGTTTAGGTCTACATTCAAATATTCGCGGTTTAACGTCGGGTTTAATATCCCTTTGCTGACCGAGCGCATCTGTCGCACTGAGTGCCTCTTGTGCCGCAAGAGCTTCCTGTGCTTGTTGAAGTTGTTGCTGGCGTTTTAGCGCTTCTTCCTTTTCCTTCAGAGCGTCCTTTTTCTTAAAACGACGCCGTCGCCTCAAGTATGACCCATTATCGAACATGTTGTAAGAGTCAGGATCCAATGTCCAATAACTACCTTTACCAGGCTTTTTATCATCTCTCGCCACTTTTACAAAACATTCATTGAGACTTAGATTGTGTCTGATTGAATTTTGCCATCCTTGCTTATTTTCTCTGTAGTATGGAAATCTTTCCATTATGAATTGGTATATTCCATTTAGAGTGATCCGCCGGTCAGGCGCGTTTTGAATAGCCATTGCAATTAGAGCTATATATGAATATGGGGGTTTGACCATATCTTTAGGCGTCCCGACGTGTTGTTGGTGTGGGTGTAGATAAGGAGCACCATAACCATAACGATACTGTTCATATGCATAAGGAGTCACACCCGCGGAGTAGCCGCCGGTCGCGCCTCCACGGTACGCATATGGGCTTTGTTCACCAAACAGCGCGTGCATTTTGGCAAATTACGTTCACATCCACAACATTATCAAAAACCGAACACGAACCCCTCGACGTGTTACTGTTACGGCAACAAAACGAAGACTGACTGATTTTGTTTAGATTCACAACAAGAGCCGTTTACATAGCGGACGCTAAACGAGAGGCGAATGAGAAACTGTGGGCGACACCGGCTATTGTAGAGAGATCCAAAACGCTCCGCCCTCCACGCGGCAGCTTTTGTTCCCTTCTACAACTCGAAGTTGTGATATATCTTTCTCGCTCGTTTGAACTTGGAATTATAATACGGCGTCTCACACGCCCAGAAAATAGCTGGAGGCGGAGCCAATAAAGCTCGCTTTAACCGCATTGAATGCTACCCTTCGTTCCTAGCCCTTTTGGACCCTTTGTTACGTTCAATTGTCAATTATTTTCGGGTATAAATGTAAACCTACAAAAACATTAAATTCTGTCGTGAAAAAAAAATATTTAAAGCATCGTTTATAAAACTGTTTTTTTTAATATTACCTAAAAAGCATATAATAGTTTTAAATTAGCTATATTTATAACTTAGTACTTTTATAGTATAAAAATAAAATCCCTATTTCCCTCGGTCACGGCCTCACGCGCGGACCGTAGGGCCGATTACGTTGGGTATTTATTAGAAGGATCCTGGGCTCTGAATTAGAAAAACTTACGAATATGCACTATAAATTTTAAAAACGAAGAGCTCTTAACAACTGCCTATTTAAAGTTCATTCGATTGACAGTTCGCTTGTAGACAGGAACAGCAAGTTTCATGAAAGAATGCATGTTAATTACTAGCTGCCCGCCCCGGCTTTGCTCGGGTAGATATTGTTTTTCTTTCTAATTTTTAAGATGAATATTCCTTTTGCCATGCTTGAGTCTCTAGATTTGTAGTCTTAAGTAGTTATTATCTTCACTTTCTTCTGTACAATCCTATCTTTACACAAGCGTCACCAAAAGAAATAGTATCTCCAGACACTACCTATATTATAAAACCGCTCCTTTGCGACGTACCTACTTATAGAAAAACAAACAAACACATTTTCGCGTTATAATACTAGAAGGATATATAGATTTCTGTAATGTTATACTTGCAATTACGGAGTTTTACAAAATTGTACCTAGAGTATAACATGAAATGAGACAATAATGTATTTAATAATGAAAATTAAAATTTATTAATACATTAATAATTTACAGTATTTACTTATATCTAATATGGAACATAAATTAATTAGAACTTTAGAGAAGTGGGAAGTGGTAAACCAAATACTGTAGTTAGGTAGGTTTATTCGTAAGCAGTTAGGCGCATGCATCTTCTGTTCAGAAAGATTATTATTGCACAATTTGGAAAAATAAAAAACTATAAACAATCAATAACCAGTCATAAACGCAACACAGTTCTTTGTCGGCACTGAATAACCCTCATTACCTTGAGCTATGCTGATCATAGCATATTCTATATACTTCGCTAGCACATATTTTTCATTATATTTAATGTAGCTTTATTTACGACTACCTGTCCGTCCCGGCTTCGCCCGTTGTACATAATATAAAGCCTAAATTTTCCCTCAATCCTTTATTGTAGGGCATAAAAACTGAAAGAAACTAAAACTGAAAGAATTCAAAACGGACCAGTAGTTCCTGAGATTAGCACGTTCAAACCAACAAACGAACAAACTCTTC
>NC_052122.1:1856642-1955079 GCF_012273895.1 Zerene cesonia | reverse complement strand
ACAGATTCGAAATTCAAATGTAATATTTTTTTATAATTAAGTGTAACAGTATTTATGGCCAGACTAAGTATAGCTGTCCAGTTGAATATCTGAATTATTGCGATTATAGTTATATATTTGAGTTTAAATAATATTCAACGAACTAACTAACCCTTCAGCTTTATAGGTATACTGGTTTGAATATTTCAATAAAGTTATGTTACGGAACCCTATTTTTTTCTAAAATAAAATATAGTCTATGTAACTCGTGGATAAATTTATAAAATCGGTCCAGTAGTTTTTGAGCCTATTCATTACAACCAAATAAACAAACAAACAAAGTTTTCCTCTTTATAATATTAGTGTAGATATACCTATTTTTATTACTAGAACGGTAATCTTGGCGGGAAATAGAAGAGAATAGGTCGTTTTCATGATGGCTACAGATTGTCTATGACCTACCTGGTCATAACATAATAAAAATATATATGCATGAGATCTCTGAATGCTACATATTTGCTGTAGTTATAATGATCTATTAAAGAAACGACACATAAAAAACGCGTCGACGTTAGCTTTACCTTGTGGTAGTGTGAAAACAAATTATAATAATTTGGAAATATATTCTTTCGATATAATTGTTGGATATTTTCCACAGTTTATTTATTTTATTTCATAAACTTTATTGTGCTGTCAACCTAGCAGTTTAATTTTATACATAGATGTTGATTAATAATTATATTGAGGATGTAGGTAAGTCCTATTTTGGAACCAAAAAACTGACGGGCTTACGTACCTGTATGAAATTCTAGTAAAATTTATATTTCAATCGTTAGACATCAAATTCAAATTTGTTAGATACGATACCACATATAATATAAACACCAAGTTCACTTTCATATATAAAAACGGATATGTCTATCTACATATGGAAACAATTCAAAACACTAAAATACTAATATCAAAGGCATGGATTGATTATTGTCGTTGTAATGAACCATTTGCCAAATTTATTGAAAAACTGTATAATACAGCTTGTTTTTAAATTAAGGTTCTTATTGTAGTGGTTCGGCACGAATTAGAACAGCTGGCACCAGGGAAGCAAGCAAATTAGATTTGCGACAAATACTAGTGAATGCTACTTTGTTTCATGCAATGTGTGTAGGTATTGAGTTTCTTTTTCTACTTTTATATCATCATTAATTCACACATACACACAACTCACAACACATACAATCTACACTACTCAGATTTTAAGTAGTTTAATTTTGTGAATATATGAATTACTTATTGATAAAATGTAAGTTATGAAAATTGTTAATTTTTAAATATCATATTTAAATTTCATATGTATGAAGCAGCAATTACATTTTATTGTGTCTAAATTGAACCTTATGTACTGTATCGGGAAGACACAGACTCCTGAAACACAGCGAAAGCTATATTAGGAGGCTGGGTTTCATGTTGTATGTGATTTATAATTTGTTCAATAAATGATTTTTATTTTTATTTTAATCTCTTACATCAACTCTACCAGACCAATTCTTTAATCCCATCTTCAATACTCTCCTTATTCGTTACCCTTTTAAAGACAACCCATTAGTCCTAAACCTGCTAAGTGTTCATGGGCGGTGGTGGTCGCCATCGACTCACCAGTCCGATAACATAAAAAATAAAAGTAACTATAAACCATCGATTTATCAATGATCGGAAGTTGTAACATTCATAATGTTGACTCTAGCCAATCTGAACGCGACATATCTTGAAATACACTAAGAAAAAAAGGTCCTGTTTATTTTGAACGTAAGAACACTAATCTGAAGACAGCAGAATTAGTGCACTTCCGTTAAAAAAATCTTTAGCTGCGGATTATAGGGTGATGAAAGAAAAGGTTCGACCAGTCACATGTGATAACATTAAATCCTCTTGGTTGTTTCGACCTTGCTACTTTTTCAAATACCGTAAGTATAGCAAATATATTCTTTTCTTTTTTGGATTTTCGATGACAATATAGCTATTTATTTATCATGTTTCTTCCTAAATTTGGTTCCTTACGCTATATAAGTTGCAATAAAAATAAATTAATTTAAATGCAAGTTTCAATTGAAATATTTTGCACATACAAAATAAGTTTTCTCCTGAAAGTTGAGGAGTTCCATCAGTCATGCTCTGATGAAGAGCTCCTTTTCCGAAAATCAATCCTGGGGGCAGCCGTGCCCTGGTGAAGTCTAGAACGGGCTGAATTATTGTAAAAACTATTTAAAAAATGATGTACTTTTTCAATTTATCGTTTATTAACTGTCCACTGTCCTAAACTTAACACTTCCACTGTGTAAACTTGTAATACCTACATATTTCAAACTTTCAGCTTAGGAAATCAGAAACCGGGTATTGGATCAAAATTGACGTCTAAGATTTTATTACGTTGATCATATTGCTAGTTAGTTGGTTTTATATAATACTAGGTTTTGCCCGCGTCTTCCTACCAAACCTTCTTTTGAACCATTCTATCTATTAAAAAAAACTCCATCAAAATTCGTTGGATTATTTTAAAGATTTAAGCATACATAGGGACAGAAAAAACGACTTTGTTTTATACTTTGTAGTGATTATAAAATACCTATCTTGGATATTATATACAATATATTATCCTCGCACGGGTGCAATAATTATAAATGTTTTATACATAGGTAAGTGATAACTCTTCATGAATCAGTCTATATATTCAAAACCTCGCATCAAAAAGCGGTGCATAGTTTTAAAAAACAAGCGGGAAGCTGCTTTGTTTTATAGTGTGTAGTGAACGGGAAAACCGTAACTCGTTTTAAATCATCTATATATCTATATATATAAAATTCTCGTGTCACAGTTTTCGTTGCCATACTCCTCCGAAACGGCTTGACCGATTCCTCTGAAATTTGGTAAGCATATTGGGTAGGTCTGAGAATCGGCTAACATCTATTTTTCATACCACTAAACGATAAGAGTAAGGCAGAACAGCGTTTGCCGGGTGCAGCTAGTACTTTATAATATGAGCTTTCCCATTATTTTTTCTAATGAGCAACCAAAAAAATCTAAAATATTATTGACAAACATCTTTTACATGGTGAAGATCATTTCAAATGTTGATAAGCAAGCTATAATATTAGGCTTATCTTAAAACCACTACCAGTATATAAGTGTATAATCTATGCCACTACCTATCTACCGCTTGACGCAGGTTGTCTGAGCATTGAGGTTTAGGGCGATATCTGTGCTGCGTTCTCACGTATAATAAAAGTGTTATCTAACTGATGGAGGGCCTGGAACTGGGCGTCTGATTGCGTACGATTTTTCTTGTTGTATCATGGCCCCAGCTAATAACGAGATGAGATGAAACGGCCCCATGGACTTTTCCCCAAAAAAAGAGTTTAGTGTCGGATCATGACAACTAAAAAAAAAAGATAAGCATTTTCCACTCAAAAAAAAAGAAATGACTAGGTAATCTTAAAAAAAACTATCCATCATCGCCTTGTAACACTAAAAAATGTTTTGTTTTAGATATTTTTCTTAGATTTGACTTAATTATAACAATTATACAATTAGCACCAAGAAAAAGTCTGAATAATTGTGATAAAAAAATAAACTGTTTTTAATGTTTTGTTTTCAAATAAAACATTTGTAAAAAGTTCCATCTATGGTTAAAATACAAAATGATAAAGTACCAAACTGAATGTCTCATTCCTATTGAATCGACAACCAAGCACTAGATGTCTCTTTAATAAAAAAGAAGTCATCCGGACTGAGATCCGGATTGGATCCGGATCTAAAATAATTATTACCTAGGTACGCAATCGGGAATATACGTGTAATTTGAATTAGGGTATTTTTTTGTAGGAAGTTTTCGTTGTAATTTTTATTTCGAGGAGAATTAAATTTTTTAAAAGTACCAAAAGAATCTGGGAAATCTGAAGCAGTCATTAATGTCGTAACAGTACAATATTATAATTAGCACATATAGCATATTTTTACTTATTCCAGGAACTACTCATTCGTTTTATATATAATATTATAATTTATACTTAATATGAAAGTATTACCACAGATAACGTAATAGTATACTAGCTACTATACTATTATGTTGTCTGTGGTATTTCCATAAAATACATATTTTATATCGGTTATTTTATTGTTCTACAAAGAAGACCTAGGTAGTTCACGACGATTTATTTACGAAAATGGATAGAGTATATAAATTAAATCGAAGTTTAAATGTTTCTAACTTTTTTCTCGACTTATCTAAGACCTGTTTTCTTTTGTTGTCATGAACTGTGACGCCCTTTCACTTGAATCGTAATACCCGCTCCATGTTCCTTGCCGCGAATTGTTACCTTTCCTTTTAATATATTTGACACTGGCAAATAGACACATCTTCTTGCCACGAAGAAAAAAAAACTGACGTCACATCAAGCGCGCGAAAGTGACAAGCGTTTAAATTCTGTCTGTTTTAGTGGGGTTTTTAGAATTATATATTTAATGATTTTAATTAATTTTCGGAAACCATTATTTTTTCCTTGCATAAAGCGTTGTAAACTATCAGATAAAAAAATAAAACAAATAATAAAGATACATGCATATTCCCTATTTCATTTCTTGTTATAACAATTTTATTATCATACTCATATTTTTATTGGGCATAATTTAAAAATCCTTACGAAAAATTTAATAACGATACCTAAGCAGTAAGAAAAAAATTGGTGGTAATTAATAACGAAATTTCTTAGAGCGCATGCGCCCAAAATGCTATCGATCGTCAAATACATTTTCATATACCGACCTTCCTATATTTAGTTTGTAGTTTATTTTGTTCGACAATAACAAAGAACGTAGAAAAGCTATTTTATTACAAGAAATAGAGTTAAGCAGTTATCGATATTCATCTATTGTCTCGATGCTTATTATGTCACTATTATCAAACTGCTCGTATATTGAAATAGAAATTAAAATACTTCTATAATATATTATCAGTACATCTGAAACAACATAAAAAATTAATAGTGGCAAAAAGGACTCCCCGTCAGCTAAGCAGCTACCAATAAACGATTAAACTTTATTAATGCACTATTTTCAGGCAATGGTTCAGTAATAAATAATAAATAGAGGATATGTTATGTAAATAAATATGATATAAATGTGTGTATTTATAGTAAACCTATATAAAAAATAAGTTAGCTCTTATTTGATCTTGAGTGAGTGTGTGTGAGTATTAATTAAATATTATAAGATTTCCCAACATTATCGAAGCCGCAAATATTATGAGGCGATCGTCCGAAATCGGTAATTGCTTCTGATGCTCTGGAACAATATAAACCTAAGACGTTTTTTAAAACATTGCACTGAAGAAACCTCATAGGCCTTAGTTCGTAAACTGCTTTACGTAGCTGAACTATTTACATTTGTATGATTATTTATCGCGGTTATATACTTAAATAGTAACTAATATAATAGGTCTCCATTTTTCATACAATGTACCTATCTAAGTAATAAGTATTTCTTTTAAAAATGTTTCAAATCATTGCCCATTAATTGAAATCACTACAATCCCTACTAACAATCAAAGCGAATGTAGCTAGAAAATCACAAGGAAACTAAAAATGTGCGGGGATAACTGCGGAACTCTTTATCTTTGACGGGCGAAGCCGCGGACGGAGAGCAAGTCATATATAATTTTAGACGCTCGTCCCGGGTCCGCCCGGATATCAATACTTCTGTTTTATCCCCAGGGACATTTTCACCTTTGGGACATAGGGACACTTTCCTGTCTGTACACCAAATTTCATAAAAACCCGTTCAGCAGTATCTCGGATATGGATATGATTGACGGAAAAACGTCAAAATAAACAAGATTTCACATTTATAATATTAGTGTTATAGTGTTATGTTTATGATAAACAGCATAGTTATAAAAAAGTACACATCATATTATCAAAACATACAATTAACTTCAAGTCTCCAAATTTGTCCAGATATATATATAATTATAAACAGATTCAACAGAACAAATACTAAGTAACTTGATAGTGATTAACAATGCCTATGTATGATAATCATTTAATAGGCTTCCCCAAACAAGTTGAATAATTAATGAATGTATCAATTTGTGTGAAATATTAATGTACTAGTTCAACAACCTCAAACCAGGCATGGTGCCAAGTCAAGTTATCATCTGTTAGATGTGCAAATACAGTCTCCTTCAGGTAGTTACTATACACCTAAAGAGCTGACCACCCATATAGAAAATAAATCAGTGAGACTTATTTTAACACATGTACCTATTTCACACAAGGGTAAGGTGTCTGACATTCAGTCATTATAGATTCAAAGAAACAGCTGGATAGTAAGATCAGACCATTTTCGGTAAATATTTTCAAATGTGATTGCAACAACTGAGGCCAACATTCTAAAATAAAAATATTTATGTCAATTTAAAACATTTATTTTATTTCTTAATAATTAACATTACATAGGTAATAAATAAACTTTACATTAATTCCATGTGACTGAAAATATGTTTATCTTGCAGGCTTCAATTTTTCTATTTCCTTTTTATGTTTGTCCAATTGTTCTTTAACCTTTTTGCATTCCGTTTGCAAATCTTCAAATTGACTCTGTAAACAATTGATCATTACATTGTATTAAAACTCTTTTTTTTTAACTATTATAAAAGCCACTGTGTATATTTGACCTGGCTAACATTAAAATTGTTATAAAAATTTACATAAGTATGCATTTCAACACTCATTATTTTTTTTTATTTTATTTATATTATTGTATTAAATGTAATATTAAATATATTCTGCAATTTATGACGGATAATAAATACATAATTATTAGAAATGTTATTATATCTAACTTACCTGACAGATGGAAGTCTGTTGTTTCATAGCCAGGCAACTATCCATTATTTCCTTGAACCTCTCCTTTTCATAGTCACATTTCTGCTGTGTATCAGTGAGCAATTTGTCTAAACGATCCTTGTATTCTGTAACAACTGTGAAAAAGAATTACAAGTATATCACTACTTATCACACTGCTTAAAATATATAGGTAAATATAATACTCCATACCGTCCAATTGATATTTCAAAGAATTCAACTCGGAAAAACACCGATTGCTTGACAATAAATCGTTTTCGTATGTATTTTTTAAATAACCTAAATAAACATAACTGACGGTAAGAAAAAAAAGGACACTTAAAGCTATAATAAAACATCGACGAACTGATGATGTCCTTTTAATCATTTTTCAAGTTTTATTCTTTCTAAATAAAAAACCGGACTGAGTGCTTCACTTGCAAACTATTTTCACACTAATGAGAATGTCGGGATAGTATATTATATACTAAGTAATAACTAATATTTTTTTCAACACACAAAACACCCTCTTCAAATCAATCCACACTACCAAATGATGTTTTATTTGGATGCGCAACAGAGTTGATGATATACGGACTGCACTATCGATTTTTCAAAACACATTGTACCTACCTACCCATTGTATTGTATTATCCTACTCGTTGCTACCTACATTGTTAATATTATGACAGTTGACATAAGGCAACAGACCACAGACAAAACAAAGTTATCTGCAAAACAAATAGGGCATTATAACATGTCTATACTACATATAAATAAAATTGGAGTCTCTATTTGTAATATTGAAATAACCGTTTATAACCACTTACTACTACTTATACATACACCAAAATATTTTTTTTACAATTTTTATTTGTTTATCTGTCTGTCTGTTTGTTTCGACTAACATCTGACAGATAGCTGATGTAATGAGAAAAAACTTAGTGCAATTTTTCCACAGGTACACTGGGATTCAAAGCAAAACTCATTTACGCAGGTGAAACTGTGAACGCAGCAAGTTTTAAATAATAATGATAAATATAATTATAATCGCTTGCTCCATTATTTTCCTCTCATGCACGTGACATGCTCTCAAGCACGTCCATTTACATATTACACCAACAGGACCACCAGGAACGAGCACTCACCGCTGAAAATTCAGCCAGAGCCAGAGCGAGAGAAGTATGGAGGTATGTATTCCTTTCTGATAGGGTGACCATAACATTTTTCCTTATTAATATACATAGTTACTATTCATTATAAAAACATAGGATTTATTTGCCAGTAGGTCATTTTGAGGGATTTGGAATGGATTGCGAAATGAATATATTTATTGACCTTAATTAGAAACATTTGACAACTAAAATATACAGCTGTTATAATTAGGGTTTGGAAATTCCCGATAATTGAAATGTTCCGAGATACCAGACATTAGGCAGCATTTTATTGTACATTCTATAATTAGTAAAAGTTGTTTGTAACTAAATTTTTCTTTAAGAATAACATGTATCCAACTGAAAGAAACTTATTCCCACGACACAGGGAATTCTAGTCTGGGAGCAAGGGTTCTTAATATCCTTAATTTCGGTATGTCACAATATTTTTTTGGAAAATAAATTATTGTTTATGTAGCGCTAGACATTACTAACAGTTGCCTTTTTTTTCTGTATTAATATATTTTCCGATTGAGGTGAAATTTTGTAAACACGATCAGTTTCGGTACAAAGATTTATAGCGCGCCGTTTTTAGCTTACCTGTTGAATAATATATAAATGAAACTTACAGTGGTTACAGGTTTCATTTGGAGAAGTATATATGCAACACTTTTTACCAATTTTATCTTAAATTATTGCTTTAATTTTTTCATTTATAATAATCTCATATTATGACAAAACTAGTACAATGTTGAAAGGGTTATCATTAAAAATTAGAAAATTTACTAAAATATAAAATTTTTCGACTTAATCTATGGAGCCAACATAATGCTACAAAATTTATAAATTTCGTTCACGTTAAGTGTACTTTTGCTCCACCAGAATTTCGGGAAGAAAAGAAATTACACCTTTATATCTAAGTTAAACCTAATTCAAATAATATTTTGACGTTCAATATTCACGCGAACGAAGTCTCGGATACGATAATGTGTAATATTATACGCCATTATAATAGTACCTCGGAACTTGAAAAGAGTTTGTAATTATTATTGTTATGTATCTTGGTCAATGTGTATATGTAATTTATAATGGTGTATACGTAAATGATTAATAATTTTTTTGTGATGTATTATTTACAAAAGTAATTAATTCTACCTCCAAAAAACTAAGATCTCAGCTAGCAGTCATCTACATAATAATATTAATTTCTACTAATAAATTATTCATAGATAAATATGTAGATTGGTTATCATTTTTTTCTTTGTCTTTCCGCAACCGTTCACCGTATCACCATTCACAGTTGACCGTGTGGTTGACCGTAGCATAAGCATCGCAGACGGCTCACGAAACTCGAAAGTCCCAGTTAGCAGTTAGCACAGAGCTGAGAGCAATAAACTGTGTTTACGTCTGTGGTCTTGTAGCTGCTCTTCTGTCAAAACGTATATTCAGTCTTCAGAACAATTGTAAATTTGTTGTTGTGGAGGAATATCGCTTGATGAAGAGTTTAGTTTTTTTTTAAATTTATTTTCACTGTTCTTCTACAACTTTTCACGGTGAATCTTTAACTTAACTAGAAATCGAAAGACAGAGTCTGTCACGATGGACTAAAAAAGTGCTGTTTGAACAATTATACTATTCTGGCACTGTACTTTCCAGTGCCTACATAAGAAAGTTTTGAACGCCGCAGAAAAATAAATTTCGGGCGCTATTTATAACGCTTTCTGTATAAGGTAATGTAAATTAATGTATTCAGTCTTAAACTCATTTTATCTGTTTTAATTTTATGCAGCGCTACCCTTATTATAAATAACATTTTAATTAACTGTATTTATTATTACGTTAATCTCATACTCTTGAATAAATTGGATTTATCGATGTCACAGTCCACGTTTATAACGTAGCTACGTAGTCTCGCGGGTTGGACTTTGACACTTGCTCGGCGTGTGTGTGTACATTACTGCGAATGTGTTACTACGCGAATGTGTGCTTTGAGTGATTTCTCTTTAGCTTTTACCAAATATATTATGGAGCCTATATTATAATGCATAATAATTATAAATACCTACATAAAATATATGTAACCAAAAGTTGAATAAAAGTAAATAAAATAGCAATAGCTTAAGAAAATAAAGTTCAGAATATTAAAAAAAAAACAAGTAATATATCCTTATTTAACTTAGTTTATTTACATAATTATAGTTAATTTAATTTTTGCAAAATATATTCTTAATTGGAATAAATTTTACATTACAAACCATGAATTAAAATTTGCTATGTTCATAAATAACTTCATCTAAGGTTTTTAATACTAATTTATATCATATCAAAAAACAAAAATAAACCATAAAAGCTAAAACAATTGTGGTACTTAAATTGTATATATATATATTTTTTACTTCAATTATGATTTTAAAGTTAATTATTTTAAAAAGTATAATTAAGCTGTGTATATTATAACAAACAAGTTTTGTATAGCACCACATTTCATATATATCTGGAAACTTTAAATCCTTGAACCATTACTCCAATATGTAAAACGTTAAACAAATCTGGCTCCTTTCATTCAATACAAAATTTTATGCCTATATTTATCATCCTAATTGTAGTTATTCTGTAAAATATGTATTGATAAACCTCTCCTTCCCAAAGACATTATCAAAACACTAGATAAGATACTGTTTAAATAATGATATACCTCCAGCAAAAATTTACATATCACAAATTACTTTATTTATTAGATTCTTTTGGATTACTTCCTATAAAATAATTAATAATAAGCCATTGTTTAATAATTCTCATATGCATTTAATAATTCAAGAACTTTACTTATTTTAGTATGCTTGTTATTCACAAGATTAGCACTGATTTTAATTGGAATAAGTAAATTTTCATTCAGATGTTTAACCCACTGCATTGAAGTTTCTTTGTGAACTGTGTTCCATACTCTTTGGTTATTGTTTAAATTGTCTCTTCATGTATTTTTCTTTGTTTAATTTAATTTTTTACTGCGTATTGTGTGTTGTGTGCATTGCTGATTCTTTTATGGACACTTTTATATTGTACAGTGCTATTTGTATGTATTTAATTATATAAAGATTGACTGGACATAATATGTTGCAACTGCAAATTATAATAAATTGCATAAATTGTCTTTATTGTGATGTACAGTTTTATGATACAAGAATTGTTTCAGGTAAAGCACAATGGCAGAAGCCCATTCTGCTGTAGCATTCTCCTTTGCCATCACTCACGACGGCTGGGATGTAAACTTTGATCGAGAAGTACTCTACCTTGTATGGGAGTCGGGGTTGCGGTCATGGAAGAAGCGCCTTGCTAGATTTAGAGTGAGCACTGCTTGATAAAATACCCTATAGGCTTAAGCATTTAAAAAAAACATATATGCACCATTAATGTATTATTATATTTGAAAAGAACAATATACAACAATTATTAACTATTCTTATCTGCTTAGGTTAACTTAGAAGGGCATAATAATGTTCTTAAGAATTTGTATGTATATCATAGGTCTTTTTTATGATTTCTTCACTTTAAACTTTGTATGTTTTTTATGTAGACATAACTATTCTTCATAATATTTATATATTGACAAGTCTGTGTTGACAAGATGTTAAAGTAATAACTTTTGTTCACAGAATAGTGTCCACAATGGAGTTTATCCAGGGCACCTTCAATCACTGTATGTCTTATGGACATTACTAGTTGCTGCTCATTTTGGTGGATTCAATATACCATTTGGTTTAGTACAAAAAGCCTTAACGATTCTACCTAGGTAATGTTTGTAAATGTTTGCTATAGTCATAGTTAAATATTTTAATGCTTAATGTTTTTAAGGTATTTATGTAATATATAATACTTATTTATTATTTTTTAGCAATTCTACAATGTGGCAAGTGATAGCATGTCTGTTGGCAGCACTGACTATGTGGCTTACTGTTATATTTTTAATGAGATATCTACTTAAGTTACTACTTATGTACAAGGTAAATTTTTATTTGGTTATTTTACCATGCCATAATTTAAATAAACTTCTCAATGCGATGCGGTCAAATGGTTAAGGCAACTAGGTTTTTATGTTTTTCTAGTAATATATATGTTATTGGCGATCAGTATGTGGAAAAATAAAAGAATGTTAAAGAATAGATTAATTAACATTTGCAGTTCTTATCACAACCACAGAATGACCATGTGGTCATTTTGTGTTTGTGGTCAGAACTTCTGTTCAATACTGATTTTTATGTATATAAACACACCTTATACACCTTGCCTGTCGAAAAGATATTAATCAATCTTTTTTTTTAACACTTACATTCATAACATAACCAAACAAAGAGACCCTCCACAGATATTTTTTATCATAGAAAATTTTCCTTGGTAGGTTCATCTACCACATACAATTTTGTCACTTGTTCACACAAAGAGTACCACTATATCTTTATAGAGACTATTTAGTTATTCATTTTATAATATATTTATTGTTTAACTGAAATACAATCAATATAAAAATGTATGCTACAATAAAAAAGAAAAGTTAAAGGCTATTAGAAAATTCTATGTATATTTGATTTGTTAAAATTGAACCACTACAAAATAGTTCCTTTAATATAAATATAAACTAATAAGCTTGATTATAAATATGTAATAAAAAAAAATATATTATAGCTATGATAATTTGGTGTTAACAAAATACAGCATAGTAACAGTTATATTTTGTTTATCAATTATTCGAAAAATTTGCACATATCACTGATATAAAACAATATTAATTAAATGATGTGCAATATAATCGTCGAGATTATCAATATAATTATTGCTGTTTCATTGTACCTTTATTTATTGAGCCGAATTATCCTTTGTGTTTTGCGGTTGTGTATGTACATGAAAGTATGATTGCGTGAGATGATTAAAACGCATAAAACAACTGCAAGAAACAAATTAATATTAATACTCAAATTAGTCTTCATTTTTGCTAATTCATTATCAAAAGCGTAGGAATTGTTTGATGAAATAGTCAATATCCAAATATGCTACACGTATAAGTAAATCGATAAGATTGTCTGAAGATCATTTTATTAGATCTTTGGTTATATTGTAAATGTCAACAAACCGGTGGGAATATTATTATGAAAAAAATTATGTAACTTGTTTTTTTAACACTTTTCGCTCCATGAAATTATATGAGAAATGTCGCAGTATTATTACCTACTAGTTAGATATAGAATCAGATTATTTCTATGTAAATGGGAAACGAAGAAGAAAATTTATCACGCCACCAAATTTTATTAAATAATTGAAGACTAGTAACCGAGAGGGGTTTTTTACTTATTCAATAGGTGATTGCCTGAGCGATCGAGGTCGAAGTGTCTACTACACCGCCAATTGTATACTGTATATATTTATCCATCCATTGACCTTAATTGCATCAAATTTGAAACACGAATTTATTATACAAATCAAACAAAAAGACTTATTTACTCATACTTAACTTTGAGTTTAATAGTATCTGATACCATGAATACGATAAGGATAAAATGAACGGCCGAAACAAAACGAATTTATGTGTCTTTCAGTTGTTTGCATAATAACATCACGAATTTTAATTTTGAAGTATATTTTAGGGATGGATGTACGAATCTCGTGCGCCGGGCTCAAAGATATCTTTAAGGACGATTCTTTGGGTGAGCGTCGTAAAAGTGTTGTCGGGTTGGAACAAACCGCGCCTGTACAGTTTCCAAGGGTCGCTGCCGAGACTCCCTTTACCATCCGTTAAAGATACTATGAAAAGGGTATGTATATTAATAATCTATCTGCTGAATATTTATGAAATGCGTTCAGCATTCATTTAATATTTTATTTGGAAAAATCAATTACCGAAGGCACCACCAGGGTTTCAAATAAAAAATATCATCACAATCGATACCCAGTCTGAGGTAATAAACAAAGAAAATACTATTTTATTGAGAACCTCCTTTTTGAAGTCGGTTGAAAATGTAATAACTCATGAGCTGATATAAATTTTTGACGCCTTGTTTTAATGTTTGTAATTGTTTCAGTATTTGTTGAGCGTTCGGCCGCTGCTTGATGATGATAATTTCAAAAGAGTAGAGCGGCTTGCTAAGGAGTTTGAAGAAACGATTGCCGTCAAACTCCAGAGATATCTCGTACTCAAATCATGGTAATTTAATTTTATTACACTGTTTAAAAATGGTTGCCCTTGATCACTCGAATTGAAAACCCTGATCCGTATTTTACTGCCGCTTATATTGCGAAGACAAAAATTGATAGTAACATTCGAAATGTCTTCCGCTTACAACGATTAAGACGAGCTTATCGCTGCTTTTCAGTTTATTGTTACATTTATTTATGTCTTAAGGTTATCAAGCTTACACGTGTTATCATTGTGTCAATAGTCACAACATTAATATTTGTGGGCGTGGTATTGATCGTCGCTCGTATTGTCAATTCGTATTGTCTGCTAGATAAGATGTCTGCAGAAATGGGTATTAATAAATACGTAATAATTGTGTTAAAACATATTGCTAGTGGGTATACTGTATAAGAGTTATCTTGTTTGATAATGAGATATATGGTAACCGCGAAGGCTATATCAAAAATTGTTTTTAGGGAACTGGCTAAAATATGAAATTTCGACCACATCGTACATAATGCTATAAATCTAGCCTTTCTAACACTGATAATTATTTAAATCGGACCAGAAGTTTCTGAGATTAGCGAGGTCAAACAAACAAACTCTTCATCATTCATTATAGGTATAGTTTATACGGGTACAATATGTTGGAAGGGTGCTTTTTCATCGACTATTTGATGTTACACGTGTACTGAAACGGGATATATTAAATTACGTTGGGTGATAAAAAATCGTTCAATACACGTCATGAAAGGATATGGACTATTATGGTCTACTACCGTACCAGTAATCGGCAGAAGGTCGTTTTCATTGTCTTCAAGGTGGGCACTTTAGTAATCGACTTGGTTTTTTTTCTAAATTCAATGATCGACATAACACCTAAAGCCTGCAACTAAATTATTCATAACCTTTATACACGTGTAATTGTCAATTGATAAAGAAAAGGACACAATAAATACATAATATATACTCGTATATCCTCTGTGGTGAATACGAATAAACTTATCAATATATTATATCTATACTTGATAGGAAGATGGATAGATTTGATATGTAGTGGTGATAAGGAATATATCGTTTTATCGTAAAATCCGACAAGTGGTTTAATCTGCAAGAAAATCGGCCTAGACGACGGCCAGTTTTTAGCTCCGATGAGGTTCAAAACGATTTATTTCAATAACGCTTGAGTGTATGGAGGCTTATAACCTGGTCTGAGTCTTATTGAAAGGATAATTCTTGTTTATTTTGTTGTATTTTTTCTGAACAGCAGGCTTTACCCGCCTTAACACGAGTTATATCTTGATACATTTGTGCCGAAGTCATGACGCCTTTTTATAAATAGAATCACTCCTAAAACGTAAGAGCTATGAGTCACCACCACTAGAGTCGGGTAATATCCACGCTGTAAGCAACGGAGCTTAATTGGGAAGTTTATATAGGACTTTCAGCATAAACTCGGTCATTAAGCAATTGAACCATTCATCAAAAAATCTAAATCTTATTTGATTTTGTTGTGATAAAGGTTAGGATTTCTACGAAATCTTCCCATCGCCTTGATTGCCGTTTTGGTAAATTATAATACTACGTGGACCACATTTTTTTCTGTCATAATAAAGTTTTTCTGCTTTAATTTTCTCCGTCCAGAGTCTGGTACAAAAACTTTCAACTATAATATCGAGCGAATCGAAAGTTTCAAAAATTGCACTTGGCTCTATACATATTTTCTGTAATGCTATCATAGCAATTCAGTACTCTCTATACGAGTAACTCGACGCCATTTAAATTTTACAAAAATATTTAACACCGATTGGCGCGAATATGAGAAAACCGTGAATATGCAGACTGGCAAATTCCAAATCCAAATTTAATATTATTTTTTCTTAAGTGTATCTGTATTTACGGCCAGTCTAAGAATGTATTCTTTCAGGTGGTCAAGCAACTACGTCTCAGATTGGTGGGAGGAGTACGTGTACCTTCGCGGTCGGTCTCCTCTCATGGTGAACTCCAACTTCTATGGAACAGATACTTTGATGCGTCCCACTTCCATACAAGCGGCTAGGGCCGGCACAATTATACATTTTTGCCTGAGATTCAGAAGACTTATTGAGAGACAGGAGTTGGAACCGGTGAGTTCTTACATATTTATTTATTTAACGCTTCAATATAGTTGTCTAGTCTTAGGATTAAATGAGACCACATGAGAAACACTAGCTTTCAAATAAAAAATGATCTTATAGTTAGATTCACCCAGTAAAAGCATATGAGGGAACAAACACAAAAAACAGTTGAATATTTATATATTCACCTGATTTTTATTATCCTCCTCCTTTTCTTGAAGACGGCTGAAAATATATGTGAGATGTTAGGTTAAATAACAATTCGATACCAAGGCTTTGAGAACACCAAACATCTTTGTCAAATATACATATTAAGCAATTCTAGTAAAATAGCCTAATAATTAATGTACATTTTAGATAATGCTACAAAACATGGTGCCGCTATGTTCATGGCAATACGAACGCCTGTTCAATACTGTGCGTGTTCCCGGAGTGGAGACGGATAAAATAGTGCATTATCAGGACTCCACGCACATCACTGTATACCACAAGGGGAAATACTTCAAGGTCATTGTGTACTCTCGGGGCAGGCTTCTGAATCCAGCTGAGATTCAAATGTGAGTTTTGTTTCATTGAATGTTGCATTGTCATTAAAAATGTTTAATGATCACAGTAACATGAGATTCCTTTAAAATTACTGTTTAAGTATACACCGTTTCTAATGGAGAAATATTTCAGATTTTTTTTTTGTCACAGTTTACACTTACACTATTGATATTATAATATTAAAAGAAATTTTATTTAACATGAATGATTTAAAAAATTTATATGATTTTAAACGTATATTTGAAATTGCCGACAAATAGTATTTTTTTATCTCGCTTCTTAACTCGAAAGTGTCGACTTTCAGCCAAATCCAACAGATTCTTGATGATAAAACGGAACCAGCGGTCGGCGAGGAGAAGGTAGCTGCGCTCACAGCCGGCGAAAGGTCGCACTGGGCTCACGTCCGTCAGACCAACTTCAACCGCGGCCACAACCGGACGTCTCTGCATTGTATCGAGCGAGCCGCTTTCAATGTGTGCTTGGGTGAGTTCCAAATTTAAAATTCGAGTGAAGAATGAAGTTTTACACTAAAACAACACAACCTTAAAGCGGTTAGTTAATTGAGAGAAAAATACTAATTTTGACTTGAATAACTAAGTTAACAAGTAACAACTAGGGGTAGTGAGGCACTGTTCTATAATAATATATTTAACTTTAAATTTTCGAACCAGCGAAAAGGTTCGAAAATTACGCCGTGTAAATATAGTCACTGAGTTATGGTTCTGTTAATTAATTTCCTTAATCTTCGCTTATATTGTAGACGATAAAGAGTATGGATTCGACGAGAATGACCCGTCTACACTTGACGAGTACGGACATGTGCTATTGCACGGTAAAGGCCACGATCGTTGGTTCGATAAGTCGTTCAACTTGTGCTTCAGTACTAATGGGGCGGTGAGTAATAAGTATACTTTTTTTAAGACGCAAAATATAAGAATGTTGTAGAGTTTTTGTCATTGAAAATACACATTTTATACCTTAATTAACGGTATGAGGATGCAGTTTATATTTTTATAGATTATTTGGAAATTTTCTTTAATAAATTGCGTGATATCACACTGTGATTATTAATTTGCAATAAAGTTGCCCTTTGCTTAATGCCTTATTGTATATTATTCAATATTTTATAAATTTTTTATAGGTTGGATTCAACACCGAGCATACTTGGTGAGTATTTAAAATTGATTATATTTTTATTTTATATTATCCATTATCTATATAGCATTAAAATCGAAATATTGTTAAGAAAAATATCTTTTATTTTTAAACTTATTCATACATTCGTAATTTTATAAGTAAATTAATTTTTAGGGCGGATGCACCTGTTATGGGCCACCTGTGGGAGTTTGTGATTCTCTCTGAATTACAGTATGGGTAAGTTCCATAAACAACATCAGTCCTAGAACGCCATCATTTTTATTTATATCGTGTTTGTTCATTTGACACATCAAAATTATCTTGTTATGAAAAATTAGATTAGGTAAGTTTTCTAGTCCCTTCTGTCTACGGATTACTACATGTAATTAATATAGAATAAAATTTATTAAATTAATTTATAATCACTAAACCAGTATTTCTTAATGTGGGTGTTGAATGTAAAAAGGGGAGGGGGATTAATAGAACCAGAAATAATTGTAGGCGTTATATGGTGCACACCTTACGCCTTATATAGATTGTCGACTTTCAATTTGAACGAATTATGGTGGCATTCTCGTCTCCAACCTATATATGCTAATTCACCTAATACGTGCCATTTTGTTAAACTCGTGTCACTCACTAAACACGTATCGCCTCACTAAACACGTGTCACCTCACTAAACACTTGTCACTACACTAAACAGTTGTCACCTCACTAAACATCTGTCACTCACTAAACCCGTGTCACTTACTAAACCCGTGTCACCTCACTAAACAGTTGTCACCTCACTAAACACCTGTCACTCACTAAACCCGTGTCACTTACTAAACACGTGTTACCTCACTAAACACATGTCACCTTGCCGAAACAGTTACGCGGAGGACGGCAACGCACACGGGCCGGTGGACGTACCGCCGCCGGCCGCGAGCCGCCTGCAGTGGGAGCTGGCCAATGACGAGCTGATGAACAGCATCGACCTGTCGTACAACGTCGCACAGAAACTGCTCAACGACGTCGACCTCAAGATACTCATGTTCACTAAGTATGGGAAAGGTGAGTTGCAGATGGTGTTGTTGCAGTGGTTGATCGTGGTATGTTTTGTTGTAGTGGTAAGTGGATTCCACTGATTTTTAATGGAATAGATGTTATTTAATAAACAACTAAACCGGCTTCAAATTGTCAGCATTAGACGAAACATAAATGGGACAACATGGGAGGCACAAATTTTCAAAGAAAACTAAAAAATAAAAATACGGTCGAATTGATCACCTCCTCCCACAATAGGATTGAGTTCATTCCGGATTTTCGGTTTTTTATCATCCTGTATTTCAGGTTAAATGTATTCGAGATAAGGACATACTTGAACGGCGATCCTCAATTATTTATTACTTTTTACTTTTTATTTATAAATTTTGACATATTTCTGAAGCCCTAATAAATTCGCAGGATTCATGAAAGGTCTCCGCGTATCCCCTGACGCGTTCATACAAATGATCCTGCAGCTATCGTACTACCGCGACGCCGGCCATTTCTGCTTGACTTACGAAGCCTCCATGACGCGCCTCTTCAGAGAGGGCCGTACTGAAACCGTGAGGTCTTGTACCATCGAGAGCTGCAAATGGGTGAAAGCCATGGAGGATCCTAACTCGACGGTAAATTTTATTTAACTTTTTTATTTTATTTTTTTTTTATATTTAATTTTTTTATATTTTAATCTTTTTGGCTAGACAATCTCTAGCTTACCTTCTTTGCATATAAGGCATTAAGCGTTTCGCATGAAACATGTCTTACGGTCACTGACGATGTGCGTCTTCGTATAGCTATCGCCATACGTGGGTTTTTAGTTCTAAGTTGATTACGTTTATCTAATATGCTTTTGGGTTGATTTAGTCTTGAATTTGTGGCGAAAATCATGCCTTTTTAATTTTGGAGTTATTATATTTAGTTGATTTACTTTCCTGTTTATCAATCTATATTGTTTGGGCATCTACTGTGATTACGGGGAGTGTACGTCATTCCTGGGTGGCACAGGCCACTAGAGCCGTAGCACTTTGCAACGAACAATAATCAAAATATTCAACTCCGAAACGGCTGGACCGATTCTTATCAAATTATGTGTGCATTTTGGGTATGTCTAAGAATCGGCCAATATCCATTTTTCATACCCCTAAATGATAAGGCAGAACAGCGTTTGCCGGGTCAGCTAGTAATTCGGAATTTTAAATTAAGACTGCAATACATAAATTTACTATCCTCTAAGATCGAAGACCGTCTGGAGCTGTTCCTCAAAGCGAGCCAGCGCCACCAGCTCGGTTACCAAGACGCCATGGCTGGCCGTGGCATCGACCGCCATCTGTTCTGTCTCTATGTGGTCTCCAAGTACCTCGAGCTGGACTCGCCCTTCCTGCAGGAAGTGTTCAACGAACCCTGGAGACTGTCCACCAGTCAGACGCCTTATGGTAATTTAATGGGCATTTTTTTATTAGTACAGTATTACATTTGTATTGATTTTTTGTTTATTGCATTTCATAATAAGGGTATAGAAGTGTTGACAGCGGATTGGACTAAAAGCTATTGATGACTAACTATTGTATTTTGTAGAAATTGGCTTCTGGGTGTGATTAAATGTTATCTTATATGCTCCACCTAAAACTGCTTTGAACAATATAAATTTTAATAAAAAAACGATTTACCTTGTTTTAATCCTAATATATTAAATTTAAAATGTTTGTTTGTTATCAAATTACAAAAACAAATCATGTTAAAAATAATGTTTTCACAATACATGTAGTTTAATTTAGGCGAGATTACCACACTCAGCCAGCCTATTATATAAAGAAATATTTCATTAACAGTCACATTTCTCCAATCTAATTCATGTGTTCAAGCCATAGTGTCTTTTTGCGCAAACTCATGCAACCTTCGATAGCTCAGTTGGTAGAGCGGTGGACTGTAGAGTTATAACGAAGTCATCCATAGGTCGCTGGTTCAAATCCGGCTCGAAGGAACTTTTTATTTTGTTTTATTTTTATTTTATTACAACTGCTAATTGATATTTGTGAAGGAGTATTACAAATGTTATTACTACGTAAGACAACGTTTACTTTTAAGGTTTTAAAAAACATTTATTTGTAAAATATACTTGTCTATAAATTTGTGAATTATAGAGCCGTTACTTTTAATTACATTACGTGATGGACCGGGATTAGTTTGTGCAATTGGATTCATTTTTATGTTCGATGTTTTACATTTGTTTAATTCATTTTAGAACAATGATTGTGTAATCGCAAATTCCTATACGTACATTCTATATTCTATTAGTATAGGACTTTGTATAGTCTTTATTACTATATTTATATTTATTAGCATTTATAAACTATATGTTTATTTTAAAAACGACAAGAGCTGTCAATTATATATGAATCTGTAATGTTTTTTTACTGACTGTAGACTTGAAATTATATGATTGGTTTTCTTTGGTGTAATCAAGTCCAAAATATGTTTGATTGGAGAATTGCCAACTCACTTTGTATTGTAACCGATTTCCATTCACTTTGTTAATAATGATTTATAAAGATACTGCCATCACTAGCATTTTAGTTAACTATTTATTAATACCCGACTTGTAAAAAAGTGATCAAACTATAGTATAAATTCATAAAGTTTCTTTTGATTGATTAATATCCAGAAGTTATTACTCACCTCAATATCAATTTGACTTTCCTTATCATTTCATAACAACTGCATTAACTAACAACACACAAAGCATGCAATGTATCAGCATAGATTACTCTATACCCATACGGTTTAGTAAGGGTAAGTTAATTCGATCACATCGCAATCATTTCTTTATCCTCAAAAATTAATGACGTCTCATACAAAATCAATCAATCCAGGTCAAACGAGTCTCATGGACCTAAAGAAGTATCCGAAGTGCGTGGGCGCCGGCGGCGGGTTCGGTCCAGTAGCGGACGACGGCTACGGTGTCTCTTACATCATTGTCGGTGAAGACATGCTGTTCTTCCACGTGTCCAGCAAGAAGAGCTGCCCCGTCACGGTGAATATGAAACAAAAAATGACATAATATCACTAAACAAAACGTCACTAAAAAAAAAACAGCAGAACACAACATGTCCAATATTGTAAAAAGACAGATGAAAAAGCAGAAAATCCTCTTTTTACAAATATTACACTTAAAATATTATAATTCAGAGTAGTTTAAAAGATATTATTAGATATATAGACCTCCCTTTTTGAATCACTCTATATACATATAAAAAAACTAATCAAATTCCGTTGCGTAGTTTTCAAATATTGAAGCATACATAAGGATATAGGGACAGAGAAAGCGACTTTGGTTTATACTATGTAGTGGTGTGTTTCATACATTTGTGCATGAGTTAGTAATTCCCACACAGTAATTCCCACACAGTAATTCCCACTAGAAGTTAGCTAGTTCGATTAAAAGTAATCATAGATCCTTGGAAGAGTGAGGATTGATTAGGTTTTTACATTATTCAAATTTTTATTCATGTTGTGACATATATTAAAAATTATACAGAAAAATCTTAAAAATATTACTCGAAAACCTCTTTATAACCCGACTAGGTTGTCATTACAAACTAAATACTCTTGTATCAACCTGCTTGCTTGAATTATATTTAGCATGTGTCCGATTCGAACCCTTAGTTATTTTTGTTAAGAAGTCTCATTATTCTTAACACAAAATAACTTAATAACAAAATTATTAATATTAGGTACATGAATAAATGAAAAAATATGAAATCCTAAATATAAGTTTTTTTATTATTATTATTATGAATGAAGTCGCCGTCAATTTTATTAGTATTATCCAATCATTATGAGAATCTCGGTGAACTGTAATTTTGATAACATTTTTAGCTTGCAAGGGATAAACACGTCGTAAGTGTTGTGGAAATATTTCATTGCATCTTTCATCAGTGTATGTTTCTGAATCAAGAGTTTATAACGTTATATTCAATAAAAGCGATTGCTTTTCAATTTAATTTTTAGTTTTATAGCATTGAAATGCTTTATAAATGAGAAACTTTGAAAGAATAGAAAAAAATTGATCACGAGGCGGGATTCGAACCGCGTTTTTTGCCAAACCGTAGCAACGCCTAGCCTCTCGGCCACCCGTGATCCCGCCACAGTAATTGAATTTCTTCTACTTTTTCGGTTTTGTGTTCAAAATTTCTTACTTTTAAATTGTTGATAAAAGTTTTGTTTGTTGTAATAGCAGTTCCAATGCATTCCAAGTTTTTAAATTCAAATGGATCTTTGTAATTTCTTCCAATTTAAAAAAAAATATATATATATATATATCTGATATAGTTGCACTGATTCAAACAGTTGTTCCAAAAGCTTAAATAAGAATTTGTGCCAATTATTACTTTAAGAATTACCCCAATGAATGTGTCCCAATTTTTTCTTCCTTTTTTTGTTGTCCCAGTTATTTTTCAGTGAATTAAACAACTTGGCTACATTATCGTTTTTATAATTTCAAAGATATTATGATAAAAAGCGGTGTTTTATTTTCATTACAGAGCTCGAGCAACTTTGTGAAACAAATCGAGAGATCGCTCAACGACGTCGAAGCTCTCTTCAATGAGTACAAGAAAATAAAAGGCACCTCCAGCAATAGTAAATAGTTTGAATTTGAAATATCATTGTTCTAGCTTAAGTTCCATTTTTGTTGTTGTTATAATGCTTGTAGTTTATATATCTGTAACAATACTTAGCTAATTTTACTATTTTATAGAGTATGATTCACAATCTTTTGTTTGGAAAAAAATATACACTGTATTTGATAGAGTTTTTGCGTTGTGTAACTATGTTTTTTTGATATTTCGAATTTGGTGAATTATTGCAACACATCAATGCAAATATGTTTTATTTTACAATGCTTAAGGTTAACGGTGAAAGTTATAAACTGTGTTAGTTTTATTAGGTGTAAGTATATTCTGAGCATTTAAATCAGAAATCGCTACTAACAATGTTATTTACAAGTGATGCTAACATCACACATTAAATGACAGCTTCCCATTTTGATGACATATCATCATATTATTAGTTACTCAATGTCTGTTACTCATTTCTTACTCAATAATATTAATTTTAAACACAGGCAGTGTTTAATGTGTGATTGTTAAAAATCAGGTATAAATATGTAATAAAAAATAGTGACTATGAGATATTTTTGGAGAATTATTGTATATTTTTTCGACTATCAATTTTAACTAGTTTGTGGTAAGTGTAAGTTTTGATATGATACATATATAAAAATACACGATTGCCGAGATCTGTCTGGTTTTATGTGTATGGTAATGGAATATTAGTTTGTAAGAATGTATCGAATTTGTCCATGATACTTTACGAATTGTACTCATCACACCCACCTTATTTCACTATGTATACACTACTTTGCACTCTTTTATACATACAACTGTTCCTGTGCTAGTATACTAATTTTATATACTAAAATATTTCTTTACAATAATTTTTCGTGTATTTATACATTTTCTAAACTTTCTGACGCATAATATTCACATTAATGTTCAGTCAAAAGTCAAATTTAAGAGAGATCATGGTACATTTATTGCCACAACAAGGAATAACATCTATAACAGATACTGGTATTTGAATATTTCTGGGTAAAATGTTTTCGATGTTTTTTATGATATGAAATCAATGTTTATATTTTTAAATTATTTGTTGATTTCGATTATTTTATGATATCTATAATTTTGTTGTTGGTTTGCCTGAAGAAATACCTTTACTTATCAAAGTTCGCCTTAACATAATTCTGTCCAGTTAGAGCAATTGTACATTTTATAGGATTGCAGTGTACAGGCATTGAAGTACACCTACACATTTTTACATCTCCTATTTTAATGACTCATTAGTATTATTTATGTTGTTACAGAGTTTTCATCATTAGTGTAATTATTGATCAAATTTTTAATAAACAGTTCTTATATTATTATTGTATTTTATTGCTACCATAACAAATAAGGAAAGCCCTAAATTTAATTGATCATTTACTACTCTGCTACAGATAAAAGTTGATACAAGTACTTCGCTAAATATTTATTTTTCTGTATTAATGTAATTTTATGAATTGTACCAAAATAATACAAATAAATCACATGATGCCAATGTACAACAAAATGCATAATTTCTAATCGAGTTTATACATGACATGGTATGTACGTGTACCCAACACGTATGATTGCGATGGTAAGAGATAACGGGTAGTGGTTTAAAATATTTAAAATTGCCCAATAACAGGTAAACCACGTGGAATGTTACTTCCACGTCGCTAAAATAAAGTTACTTGCTATTAAAATATATGATGTAACTATATTAAATTAAAGTTAAGCATGAAACATCTAAATAAATTATGCTATTCTAAGCATTGAGAATGTGATGAGTTTGTCTCCAAGACTAAATCATCCTTTTAGCAATATAATTAGAAAAACAAGGAGCAGTAACTGGTAACATTGGCCACGACAAAATGTGACAGTTAATGTTTGACAATTATTATTGTCTTCACCGTGTCATTTTTATTTGTTGTCTTTCTTGGACAAACTTCGAACGTCAACAGAAGTTTAAAAATTATTTAAATTTATTTACTTCACCGCTTTTAAAACATTTAGATATTTCTTTTAGTTTTGCTAGAAATGGACTTTTGTTGTTATTCATATTTGTGACATATTCTATTTAGATATATTAGAAATTTCGAATTGCAATAAAAATGTTGCCTTTATTACATAGATTCTTCGTAAGATGATTTTTGTTATAATAGCAACGGAATACTAACATGTGTCACATGCTTCGAGTGATTTTATACAAACTTTGGATAGTAGCAACGTTTATTTTGTTTTCTAGTGTTATAGCGTATTGGTTTTATGGCTTTGCACTCGCTATCCTCGTGTTCATTTTAGGAGTATCTGGTAACTGTATAAGTTTTCTCTGTTAAATGTTTATGTAAATTATTAAATAAACAAATATTGAAATGAACATTATACGAATAATATAATATTTAATAAATTATAACCTGAGTAGATTTTTGTCGTATTAGCGCTTTTGTCGTTGAAACAACCTTAGTTTACCTTACGCCCATCATACTCATAAAACCTTATGAATAACGACATATATTTTCAGGTATACTTTATAATGCTCAAGATCTATTACTGTATTACCCTAATGATCCACCAGATTCAAGAGCTTTTGTCTTGCAACCAAGTAATTACAAATTACCATACGAAAGTATCAAAATAAAGGGTAAAGATGATGTGAAAATACATATGTTTTTAATTAAGCAGCCAACAAATAGTAATCATATACCTACAATGATTTTCTTTCATGGGAATGCCGGGAATATGGGGCAAAGGTCAGTTTTATTGTATCAAATGTACACTTTTTCTGCTCCAATTTCAATCAAATACCTTTTGTGTTTTCTTGCTTTTCTTTATCATGCATGGTGATGCAATATGTTCCCACACATTCTTAAACTGAGCTACCAATGGTTTATGGAATCTTTCAATTGTTTTATCTCACAGCTTAAACTAAAGAGATTGTTGTAATTTGACCTACTTTTGTATTTATCGCTCAACTTACTCATATTCATGTATTTTTCAGATTAGCAAATGTGTCTGGCTTTTACCATAAGTTGGGAATAAACATCTTAATGGTAGAGTATAGAGGCTACGGGCTCTCTGAGGGAATGCCATCTGAGCAAGGGCTGTATATAGACGCACAAACTGCCTTTGATTATATCATGGAAAGAAGTGATATTGATCGTGGAAAAATATTACTATTTGGAAGGTCTTTAGGTAAGCTAGACATCATTTTTATTGTATACAGCGAAATTTATTGTATACTCTGCAATACTATAAAAATTTGCCATATTTTTTGTTTCTTTTCTGAGATATTTATACTTTGTCTTAATAAAAAAGAAAAATGTTACAAATAATTTTTGTTGCATCATTAGGTGGAGCTATTGCTATAGACCTAGCATCCAGATTGGAAAATCGGAACAAAGTATGGGCTATGGTGGTTGAAAATACTTTTACAAGCATTCCTGATATGGCAAAAATTTATTTGAAATGGAAGTGTCTCTTATGGTTGCCCCAGATCTGCCACAAAAACAAGGTAATTTTTTATCAATGTTATTTGTTTTACAGCTATCAAATGATCAAATGTTAGAATATTTATAAGCCGGATAGATAAGATAGAATTTCTGTAATGTATATAATTTGATACCAGAGTTAATGTTTTTATCAATAGTTTTTGTATGATAAAATGATTACATATAAGCTTCGGTTAACAATGAGGTATTGCTAAAAAAGTATGTAATACATGTACATATTTGCTGTCTCTTTCTCTGTTGGGTTTGAATTAGATCTTTTCATTCCTACATTTTGTGTACCTTAAGGCATAATACATATATAATTTTCTTTGAATTAATTCTTCTTTGCCTATATTAAGTATACTTATAAATATTTGAGGATAAATTAGTTGTTCAATTTGAGGTTTGAATTATATAATTATATAAAAACACATTTAGTGTCTTTTCATATTTTGCGAAAATCCAATATTGTATGTTTTTTTTTTTCTATATAATTTACTTAGTATTTAAAGACATTTTAATTGCGGTTCTACAATTATATTTTATGTAAGTTACGAGCCGGATGCACGGAATTCCGTTACCTTTTCCACTCGCTTCCCATTTCCTTGTCTCTTCTTTCATAGCTGGATAGATAGTTTACCACGATGCGAAGCATCGCCACTAAAAAAAAACCCTGAATTTAAAATTATTAAATCTTTACTATCAAGCCATAGGCCTCCTTCAACTATCTCCATCCAGTCTAGTCTGCATGTTACTCTGACCCAGAGGTCAAACCTATTTCGTCAGTTTTAAAATATGACCCTATCTCTTACAGTATTGGTCGCTAAAGAAAATAGGGCAAGTGCTAACACCAACCATGGTGATATGCGGCACGAAGGACGCATTGGTACCGCCACGTATGGCGAAAGAGTTGTATCACAGATGTGGTGCGGTTTGCAAGAAACTAGCTGAGTTGCCCGGAGGCGGACACGACGACACCTGGACATGTAGAGACTATTACACCCACATAGAACAATTTCTCGCCAACGTCCCACCCCTACCGGATGTTGTACCATTCTTTGACAATGAACAAAAAAGCCACAAGATTGTGCACATAGTATAGCATTACGTTATTTTTATATGAATTTTTTCGCCAAGTAATCTCAGTGATAGTAGATTATACGGTAACGGTGTGATCTTGTGTACAAATTGCGTCTCATGCTTGTTCGGAATTCGTAGCGATTAGAAGTGAATAATAATATTGATATATGCTAGCACAAGATTTTATTGTAGTCATTTTGCTACTTTTATTTGAATATTGTTCAAGTTCAAGAATCTGTTTCAGAGTGGCGTACATGAGATGTATAAATACTTTATATGGTCGTGTAATCCACTCTGGACCCATTTTATACATTCCATGTTTGTTATATATCATCCTCTTTATACACGTAAGTTTATAGATTTTGAAAATTAATATGTTACGATTAAGATGACTAAATTTTATGAAATATGTCGCCCTATTTGATGTTCTCTTATTAAGCATGTCTATGACGTCACAAGAGCAATAAATCGCATTATATTATCGGTAGACTATTTGAAAACTATGTATATAGGAATACCATAATGTTTAAAATTGTATTTGATACGCGAATTTTTAGAAAGGATATAAAAAAATCACAGTGGCGCAAATACTTTGTAGTAGTTAGTGTTTTCACTGCCGTTTGTGATGATAAGATACTTGCATTATTCAGTAATTTTTTAAGGCCTGTGCTCTCTCTAGGCAAGCTGTATTCTCAAGAGTGAAGTATGTTTGAATATAGAATAATCTATATATATAAAAATGAATCTCTATTTCCCTTGGTTAAGCCAACACGCGTGAACGGCTGGGCCGATTTCATAAATTCTTTCACCATTAGAAAGCCGCAATTGGACTGAATGACATAGGCTATATTGATATATTGTACCACGGGTGTAACCGGGGCCAACAGTATAATATAAATGGTGCATTGTAAGTGGCGCTTGAAAACGTTTGTTCAATGCAATGACGTGACGATATTCTACAGTCCTAAAATCTTAAAACGAGGAATGTGATTGAAAGAGAATAATTTTTAAATTACTAGGCACTCAAAATACATGTTATATATTTTCTATAAGGGTAGTGAAGCGAGCGTGTTTCTCTGCTCACTGCAGAAAATATTGTATTATTGTAAAGTAACATTGTGATATTGTTTGCGAATGAAAGGTATTGAGCAATAAAACAACAACCCTACTAACAACTATCTGTTTGCTTAGTGAGAGTACACCCTTAATTAAATAATCAAGCCAATATATTAGAAATGTATAAGAAAACGTAAGAAACACCAATAATGAGCAATAACTATATTAGAGGTAATTTATTCATCAGTTTCCTAATGGCACGTTTTTGTTAAGAATTCCTAATTCCTAATAGTTAGCTATTTTTCATCGTATATTGAAAATTATATTTAATGTCTATCCAACGTATTTCGTGAATGTGAAGAAACTTATAAATAAATGTTTTGATTTACGTAGAACATACACTTAGTTAAGTTTTAAATTCTAATGTTTATATTACACAAGCTTATTGATCCGTAAGTAATATGTATATGAGAATTCGATCGTCTCAACTATATTCACTTGTTTTTGTTGTAGTTTTCGAAGAAAATAGTAAAGGCTGTTTATTATTAATGCTTCGTCGTCCGATACTGACGTCAGCGTAGTCCGTACTCACAGAGGCAATAGATTTATATGAAACTCGCGTAGATAGCAAAAAGTACTTTATAATAATATCTTATTAGTCAATTAGAGATTCTAGATTTGTATAATATTGAGAATATTTTTGTAAGCCTTTTAGTTCGAGCTACTCATAATTCATAATTACTTGTATCTAGCATTACCGTCCGTGGAACATTAAGAAAAATACAAGTAAGCAATACTACCCAAAATAACGGTGGCTGTGAATGAGCCGAAATCATCAAAGTACAAAAAATAAGCAAAATCCGAAACGTGATTAAATCGTAAGCGCGCTTATTGTACCATATTTTATAATCGTTGGAAATCTCCGTAAATTGCATTATTATACTATTAAAGAGATTTAGATTTTTATATAAGCTCGTATATTATACTGTGTAATATGTATGTATCAATTGCAAAGCTGCCTTATATTCTGCTGAAATCTATTTTGTGTTCTGCTCTGCTAACGAAAATTGTTGGAATGTTTTTAAAATTCTATACAATTACATTTTTCCAGGAATATTCGACGACTGATAATCTTCGATTCATTATAACTAGATACACAATCGGCGTCAGAAACGTCCAAGCTAAATGTCTACCCAATCTGAGATTTGCGTAGTCTTATAATTATGTGCTTTCTAATTCCGACTAACGGAACCGGGTGAAGTTGGATATATTTAAAAAACAACGAAACTGCAAGCAACAAATAAGGTTGATTATGTATTACGTTTGTTGCTTTGTACTATATTAGATTATATTATTTGTAATTGTATTTAGACAAACCTACTTTAGGACAGATTTAGATTGTGCATCTAGTTGATATTTATTATCGAAACTTATAAGACATTATATATTATATTTATATGCAGACAAGAATTTTAAAATATAATACTACAATGCAAAAGGTTTGATAAATGCAAGGATTGGTGTTGAATGTTAATTTATTATGTGAAAGATACAAATACAACAATTATCGATTCACAACTCCTCGTCATTGTTACGTACGAAGCGACTGTGTTTAACCCTAATTTTCATTGGAGCTTAAAATCCTATCATTTTATTAACCCACTCGAAACGTGTGATAGGAAACAATAATCAATCCTTCTACGCGTATAGACGGCGGGTTACATGGCACTCGGTTTCTGCAATAAAGTTATAAATCAGTAAATGACTTTTATCAGCATTGTCCAGTTTGATGCGGACTGAGTATGAGATATGTTTTAAAAAAAATTTTCAAATTTAAGCCTTCATTGAAAAACTTTTTCTTAGAAACCGGAATATGCATTATCTTAATGCTTTAAAGCCAATTTTTTCTGTGAATAGTTTATGAGAATGATTGTAACAATTTAGCACAATTTTATTATATCTCGTTCATTTATTTCCGATTACATAATATCTTAATAAAAAATATTCTAAAGTAACGTTATACATGCATTTTATTAAACCCCAACAATTTACACTGAAAATTGAAAAGAATCCATTAATTATACATTTATACAAAAAAATTCAATCCAAAAGAAAATGGTGTCTTCATTTCCATGCTAGCATTTCTGTTTTGAATCTTTTTTATTTACTTTTCGACATAAATTAATATATGTTAAACAAAATCCTCTCTATGTAGGTGTCCAGCAGACAGCGATTAATATATTAGTTATTTTATGACATTGCAACTTCTTAACATTAATTTTCAAATTAATTGTATCAAATAAAACTCATAAAAATCTGTGAAGATATAATATGAAACAATTTATCCTAAGCTATAAGCAATTTGCTACAAAGCTAAATGAATGGCAACTTTCAGAATTATGCGTATACAAACAAAGACAAATGAATAACTTTTTTTTTATAAAAGGTTAGGTGTCAATTAACGCACTCTTCATATATGATATGAATAATAATATGCTTGGTTCTTAAATAGAAACAACTTTTATAAGTCCTTAAATATTTATTTAATATTCCAAGATATTTTTAACAATCCACGCACCATGTGGTACCCAAATGTTTAATCAATAATCTATAATGATAATATAGTTATGTTCATGCAGTTTATTAAAAATCGATCATCTCAGCGCGAGAGGTAGGTAAATTTAAGTGTAAGTACGAAATACGAAGTGTAAATATTTTAATATGCAAGTACTCGTGTATACTATTATAGGCTACTTCATGTATATCAATAATGTATTTATACACTAATCGTCATTTCATACCATCTAATGCATTCAGACTTATTATAATTTAGACAAATCACACTTAACTAACATTATGCGTCTAATTGAATCTAAGTAAAATACATCTAGATAAAAATATACCATCTAAATCGGTAAATAGTGTATAAGAAATAACAAGGACACATTTTAAACGAAATATTTACGGCTTGGATAGAGAAGCGTTTGAACTACGACATCCATTAGCAATGTATAATGGAGAACCTTTGCTATCCATCTCAAACTACTCTCCTAACAACTATTACATCATAGTAGAATGATTATATGATCAAAGTTAATAAATTACAACAATAAATATATCTATTTTGAGTTCATATATTATTATGCAATTACTCGACAACTTTGTATATAGATCATAATCATCGAAAATATAAAATATGTAGAAAAAAGTGTTTAATATGTATGAAATAAACGGTACATAACCGTATTTAAAAATTTGCTTATAACCTATCGTATTTCGTAACGGCTCGTACGCGCACATTCACAAATACGCGCATACGACAACGCAACTTCACTAATTCATGATAAACAGTTTTGCATAAAGGAGAGCTTATCAAATGGGCAGGTTGAGAGCGCTTTGTTTCTTAATGAAACTGAATTTATATATTTCATAAGTGCAAACAGTGTCGGTATAGTCCAGAGCACGCGCCAATGTACCAATTTGAACCATAACGAAACTGTTTAAACACAAAAGAACGCCAACGCACACGCAACTCACAACGACGCAGAACGCGACGGTTGCAAGGTGCGCCAGCACAACACGCACGATGACCACCACAAATGCGGCGTAACGAGATATCGAGGGCAGCTTATTGGATACGAAGGAATAATTTCAAAAATTGGAATATCTATTTGGATTAAAAGTTAACACGTAACTGCATATATTAAATATCCATCAACACACTGTGAACACGCGAAAGGGGTCCGCGGGAGTGCGTAGAATTGTCCAGGGTGTGATAAAGTCAACACGCGAACGTTGCACGGCAAAAATCGTTCGGCCAGTCGCCGTGCACCGCGGCCGGCGGCCGGCGACCGGTCTAGAGGAACTCGTATATAACGGTGTAGATGATCATCTCGATGTGCGGCGACATGCAGGTGGCGCAGGTCTGCGTGTGCGCCGGCGACGCGGTCGCATCGTACCAGAGCGCGGGCTAGCGGCGCGCCCCGAACTCGAGCGCGTCGTCGTCGGTGATGTCGCCGTGGCGCCACAGGTTGAGGCGCGAGCTCTTGGCGTGCTCCTGCGCCGCGCGGTACTCGCCCATCAGCGCCGCCAGCCGGTGCTCGCGCAGCCCCTCCAGCAGCGCCAGGCCCTCCTTGATCAGGTTCTGGCATAGGAAACGTTTTCATTCAATACCATTGCATTGTTATAAGTGTGATTGCTATACGTAATACGTAATTTTCAGAACTAAACCAAATTTTAATGGGACCAAAAGAAAGGTAGCAAAAATAAATCAGCAAAAACGGTTCCGAGGTAACAAATACAAAAAGTAGACGATTTGACAATCCTTTTATTGAAGTTGGTTGAAAATGGTCATATTTCTAAAAGGTGTTCCTAAAAGTAATAATATACTTATTAGTATTATTTCTTTAATGTAGGCTAGTCTTTATAAGGGAAATTGTAAGGTGCAAAAAATTATCTTGCTTAACCATGTTATCTCATTGCATGTATCTAGTGATTGTACAGTGATTGTGATAAAATTAAATTAATAATAACTGTAACCAAATATAGTAATAAATATTCTCATGTTGATAAAGACTCTTATAAATCATATAGAACTACTTAATTCCACAGTCAGGCTACCTGCAGATCTGCCTATTAAAAAAATGTTTAAAAAAATTATATGCAACAAATTTGTCAAAAGCATCACATGAAACCACTAACCCTGCCCAAATCAGTGTTGGTAGTAGGGTCTACAAGAGTCACAGCTGGTGGGCTGCCACGAATTTCTACATTGAGAAGCAGCTTCTTGTTCAAGGTGTCCAGAGAGAATGTTCGGACTGCTTCTAGCCTGTCTTCAGGATCTGAAGGGAACTTAACACCGAGAAGTACATACTCGGTAGCATAGGGAGCTTCTACTTCAGTGCCTGCAGGCAGTAACGCTAAGCGGCTGTGGCTAACAACCTGCAATAATTAAATCAATATCACATATAGCTTTGAACCACCTTGACCTTAAATTAAATGTAATCGAAAATGCAAATAAATATCTTCCACAAGAACATTTTACTACCCTACCTCTCTGTTTCCATAGTCGATGTACAGAATGTGAGCTTTCTTATCATCAGTTAATTTCTCAATCTTAGCTCTGTACCATTGCTCATCCATAGAAAAGCGAGCAGCGCAAATGTTCCCCCTTTTGGGGACAAAGGAGCCTGGCAATGGTGCATTATTCTTGAATTCCTGATGAATTTTATCCATAAGGCTCTCCAATTTTGTGCCTAAATCAATATTTTGAGCAAAGAAACTTCCTTCAGGTGTGACTTCTGTAATAATTACTTTATCGTATTTGACGACACGATCTTGCATGGGAGCGCGTTCCCTTTCAACTTCCTTTTCCACTTCTACAAAGTCCTTCCATAGACCGATACGTTTCTTACGCGCATTCTCTTCGGCTGTCTTAATTTGTCGTGCATATTCTGATGATTCCGCCGTGTGATGCATGGAGGCAAGGCCATGCTCCACAAGTGAAATGGACACATTTTCGTTGTCAATCCAGAGCCAGCCTATGAAGTTGCCAGCTTTGTCCATTTCTTCAATCGTGACTATAACATCGCGCTGCAGACACTTTTCTTTAGTGAATTGCAAAGCTTCTTCACCGAATGGTTCAGCCTCTTGAATTCCACCGCCACCGATAGCGGGTCGGGCGCCCCGTGGGCAATTGATACCGGCGAGCAAGAATGTAACAAGCACAGATTCTTTAGGGATGTATATTCTCATACGAGACCCACTGGCAACAAATTCCACAACTGCTTCTGTTTTTTGGGCCCTCTTCAGGAATGGGAAGAATTTTCTTGCTTTAGCAGAGTCACCACTTGTATCTTGCATCCGGTGAGTTGGAATATCTTTCTTGGCATGAACACCAATGCCAAGTTTTTGAGCTTTTAGTTCAGCTTCTAGGAGCTTGTCATAGTGGGAACTTCTCTGGTCATTGTCATTTCTATATCTGACGACTGTTGCATAGCCTTTGTTAACAAGTGCTTCAGCAATATTACTATAAAAATATTTAAAATATATCAAATAATTGTGAAAAAGGATATGCATTAATTAAAAGGGTACATTTAATTTTTTACTTACACTCCCCCAGCAACAACAGTGCAACAGATTTTTTCTGGGAAGTTGTCCTTAGCTGGTTGGATGTAGTCAACAGTAACATTAACTTTTTTTCCAATCAATTTTTTCCTAAGATATTCACGAGCTTCATACATCCAAGGAATATCATAAAGGGGTTTGAAACCTTTTGGTCGTGGAGATTGTTTTCCTTCCTCGTCAGTATTGTTCCTAAAAAGAAATAGATGTTTGTGTCAAAATAATGTGTTTTTATTCATGTTGTTATATGTTTGAAATTGTATCTATGTGTTGTTTAGCTTTACATACTTTTCACGTGGTGGCCTTATGCTGGCCAAAAACACTTTTTTCTGTACATTGTTTGATGTTTTCACAACAAGGGCATCACCATTGATTACTTCCATGACTAAGCCAGTGAATTCTTTGTCTTTAGCGGCAATGACTGGAGCATTGCTTGTATAGTTAGTCCAAATACGAAGCTTAGCATCTTTAGCTGCACGCTCTGCAGCTCTTAATGTAGATGCACCTATAAAATAAATCTTATACTTATTTTATTCACTATATACAAGGTTTTCGTATTTATAATTTGTGGTTGTAAATTTATGTAAGTTTAATTATGTCCACATTAAAAAATACATGTGCTGCAGTACCTGATTTCATAACAGCAAGTGACCAGTCTACACACTTGGCGAAACCTTGGCGTACCAGCGCCTCGGCAATGTTTCCTTGTGGGTGTAAGATAGTACCAACAAAGTTGTTGTTGTTGACAGATTCAAGGATTACTTCTACATCACGCTGTAGAAGTTTAGACTCAAGGAAGAAGCGGGCTTCTTCTGCATAAGGCTCAGATTCTCCATCTTGCTTAACAGCTGGGCACTGAGATTCATAAAATAAGATTAAAATATGTGAACTTTAATATAGCCCTTAGTAATTAAAGTTAATAAAAAAATACAATATACAAAAAGAAAAACCTTTAGAAAAACTCAATTATACAATTATATTAAGTGCAAAACTTGGGGTACTAATCTATGATATGAGCAAGCTATGTACGTATTTGTTAAGTAAATATAACTTACTCTAATTCCAGACAACATCAATGTAATTGGGATAAAGTCAGGTAGAAGACAAAGTCTGACAGTTGATCCATCTCGTACATATTCAATAATAGCTTTCACAGGCTGTCCATTGAATTTGTTCACAAAAGCTTTGGGATTTTCAATGGACCATTTGATGTGCCTGATGTGTTCCTGATGAAATAGACAATGTTACACTTGGAAGTAAATATTGCATGGAAAATGGAAACTTATAAAATTTTGTGATATTCAAATTTGAAATGTGAGAATTCTAAACATGAACTTACCTGAACATCTGATCCCCATACACCTTTCCCTTGAGATTTTGCCATGTCTTCAATTTCAACCAGTTTCTTAAGTTGGGGTATATTCCTGCCTCCATCTCTCACTTTAGCAAATCCTTCAGCAAGCAAAGCCTCATTCATGTTTTCACTTTTAGTGGGGTCTTTGCCAGCCCATACAGTTCCATACTCCCTAGTTGCTGAATTGGCTGGCTTCTCAGCGGTAAAGATGACTTCCTTGCCAACCAACTTCTTCCTGAGGAATTCACGAGCTTCCCACGCAAAGGGCTCATCTGGTGTTTCATTGTCACTGTAAATTTAAAATAGTATTAAAATCTGAGACAGATAAGAAAACAAATCTTATCAATTTGCAACTGCACACTTGTGCTTAGTATATTTTAATTATTTTGTTTAATACACCTTATGCTTTAAACATATTCGCTTTTTCTTTACATAAAATAAATAACAAGAACATTCATGGGTTACATTTACTTTATAATGAAAACTAAAAAGATTCCCACATGCAACAAGTACTAAATTGCATAAAGTAATTCGTCAATTAAATTATAAGAGAGCCTGTATCACAGCATTTCTTATGATTATAGTCCACGGCCATATTTCTGATTACACTATTTACATACTACTTCATGATATGTGTTACAATATTATAAATTTTCATATCATGTTATATGTTTAAGGTTAGAAATTTTTATAATAGTTAGTATTATAATAAAATTTTATCATGTCCAATTAGAAATTAATTTTCTATTCAACAGGTAAGCGCATACCAGAAGTCTTTATTTATTAGTTAATAATAGAAAAAAAGCTGTGAGTTCCTGGGTATACAAAACTTTTTTTAAACAAGCTTAAGCCTAGTTATTTGCATCATTATAAACTAACCCAAATTTTAATTTATGAGATGATAGGGCATAATATGATCACATGAACAAGACAATTTTGTGAAGATTCATTATTCGCATAGCATAATTGCTGGGCCAGATAAATGAAACTATAGCAATGCAATATATTTGAAAGACACATTGTAAAAAAAAGTATATCAAATTAATAAAAACGATTAATACTTTTTTATTAATTTACATTACAAGAAACAGTCACTGTTAATTTAGTTACATTAGTATTGTTAGTAAAAAATTTGTTAGATAAAAAACTTTGCAATAACTGCATCTTTTCTAGCAATTCTACTGGAGAGTGGGATTCATATTTTCTAGCAATTCACTTTTATTTTTCAAGTTATTCAGTTTTTCAATTCATATTTCATTCATACACCTTATACAATGATTGTAATAGATAGCTGTCATGAAGTAAAAGTAACCCAAAAACCTTTTACTTTCACTTGAATGACTCAAACCTATTTTTTTTGTTTTTTAATTATAAAACTAATTAAAGAATGTATCATACCTTATTTAGCGAGTTATTTAATCACTATTATCTTGTACGGAAAATGCGTAAATTGTATAATACTTATGAAAATATGGTAAAGTTTCAATAACTTTATGGTAACTTACTTGTTAGGAGACCTTTGACGAGCTAGTTTCGGCGCGGTAATACCTGAGAGCGCTATTACTTTCTCAGGCGGCGGGCCACCTTGTGGTTGCTTTCTTATAACAATCGTGTCTCCCGATAAAACCTATAAATAACGAAAATATTTAGCAACTACGAACTAACATTAGTTTTGAAATAAATATTAACAAACAAAAACTGTAACGTTTCATAGATTGGCATTAACTACAATATTGGTTGATCATATTTATTGACACAATACTGGCTTGAAAAATGTAGGTTCTCAAAGAAAAAGGTATGGAATGTATAATGTGCAATAATATTCACTTATTTTTATTAATTGCACGTTATATATATTTTGGAAGTTGTGAATGCGGTGCCAACAAGGCAAACTACCCATGAAGTCGGCACGAGGTATCACGAACATTGACTCCTATTAGAAATTTCACTTTTCTACTAAAAATTATTGAATTACCTGCTTCACAATTCCAATTTTATAAGCAGGTGCAGGTGTTAGGGCACTCATTTTTAATGATTTAACTGTATTACAGTTGTCTTAAACGTGGATGGTAAAAATTACTGGCGACTGTCGAGTAGTGATTGGCGACCAAAGTAACAGGGCTGGCGAAACGTGGCGGGCCATTAATGTTACTATATTAAAAAACTCGGTTGTGTTGGATTTCAATGTTGTCATAACAATTTTAAAGTTAGTTTTTATCACAGATACTGAGTGAATGTATTACCTGTGGTAACTCTGTATAAAAAAAGGGAAAATTATTTTTACTTTTTAAAAATAAGTGTGCAATATGTGAACATTCAATTTTTATTTACATTTAAAGGAATTCAAAATTTTGCAAATGTATAAATGTCCCGATACATATTAAAGTGATGCTATGCTACTTAAATGAATGTATGTATTAATATATTAAAACAAAGGTATATACATTAGGTATATCCTACTAATATTAAAAATGCAAAAGTTTGTAAGGATATGTGTATGTTTGTTACTCTTTCACGACTGAACCGATTGCAAAGACATTTGGTACGTAGATAGCTGGACAACTGGAATAACACATAGGCAACTTTTTATCCCGATATTTCTACGGGATACGCACTTACGGGGGTGAAACCGTTGGGGGCAGATAGTGTTATCATAAATTTAAAGTAGCTTACGAGTGCGCAGAAACGTTTTGTACGAATGATTATTTTCAGTACTCTACCAAAGTTAAATGGGAAAGCCAACGAGCAGATTTCAAATTAAAAAGAATCATCAATTTCGATTCAACTGTTCGAGGCCTATAATAACAGATTCAATAATTTAAACTTTATTTTCCAGTAAACATGATTATACATAATTAATAATTATTACCCTAATATAGAAAGAAGCAATGGTGATTTTTTACTACATTAAAATACGAATGTCATATAAAGATCTTAAGCCAGCGTAGATTAGCGTCGCGGGTTGCATTAATCAATATTTATGGTTACCCTAAAAATATGATTGTTGGTTCAGCTTACTGTGAAATACAATAATTTTTTTTTTAAATAAAATCGTTAAATTTTTGTTATTTTTTGGTGACGTTCGAATAACCTCCTCGCTATTGTGCCGCAGGTGCCAGAGCTATGACCATAATTTTTCTTTTTGTAATTACGTTATTTGACCCCTGAAGAACCTAAGAAAAAAAAATTATTCATTATTTAACATCGTTAAAGAGTTTTTATATTATTTTCATAAACCGTCTTCAAAGAATAGGGTATCAATTCGACTGCATTTTTTGTGTTTGTTTCCTCATAGCTTTTTATTGGGAGAACTGATTTTCATCATCATCAGCCCTTATATGTTCCCACTGTTGGGACACAGGCCTCCTATGAGGGTTTAAGCCATAATCCACCACGCTGGCCAAGTGCGGGTTGGCAGATGTCACATGTCGTCGAACTTTTGATTCTCGGACATGCCGGTTTCCTCGCGATGTTTCCCTTCACCGTTTTACGCAGTGGTGATGTTATCTACATGTGCAGATAAATTGAAAAATCAATTTACTAACTGCACGCTAGCCCGGTCTCGAACCCCGACTTATCGATTTTAAAGTCCGAGGTTCACACCACTGAGCCTCCACTGCTTTTGGTGATTCTTTTTAATTTGGTCTAGTTCTGACAATTTGAAGTTGATTTAGTTTTTTGTAAAAAAAAATAAAGTTTAATTTTATGAAAAACAAGCCTAACGGTAATTAAATTAATTTAAATATGAATTTTATCAACATTACTATTTGACGTTGACCAAATTTATCGTCACCATTATTATTATTATTCATCAAAGTTTAGAGATTCGTTAAACATTTTACGCTAACTCATTAGAAATTCGAAACATAAACGATTAATTCTTAATGAATTATTAATTTTGAAATTGGGTTAAAAAATGTCACATAATGCAAAAGTAGGTTAATAGATATTACTGGCTGAAAAATCGCATTAAATATAAATAAAAATCTAAAGCCACGTAGAAATTTTTAATTTTTAAAAAGGGAATGAAAAAATTGACAAATCGTTTTTTCCTTCACTTTTTAGCCGTCAGAAGAATGATTCGTACTATGTAGCATTTGCCGCTGATTGTCTTTGTTGACCTGGTATTTTTTATTTTAACAGTGAATGATCTAAACAGTTTTAAGTTGAAGAAGTGTTAGAATGGCTAGTGCAGACTTTAGAAAAGACGTAATGCCAGTTCGCCCACGTAGCGTTTATACAGCACATTCATATAACCAGGTAAAATATATCAATTTTAATGCATAATTAAGATAATGAACAATTATTAATACCAGTAATGTATAACACATTAATATAGATAACTTTTACTACGGATGATGATACTAAAACTTGTTTTTAAACAGGAAGAATCAAATCTATCTGCTTTTCAAGATTACAGCAAATTTCTAGAGGGTGGGTTAGGGCAGGCGGAGTTAGTGGGTGCAACTGCATGGCAGCCTCCATGGCGGGCGCCATTGCAACGTAAAGCTCCTTTTTATCCCGGCGATGACATCTATCACGCCGACACCTGGAGAGAACTTGAGGTAAGCAGTCAGGGAAAAAGTTAAGGGTAATTAATTATTAAAACCCTAATTAACTTTTATTAAAAAATAAAGTTGGATTGTTAAATTTTGTAAAGATAATTTAATATAGTACCTACTCATATTGTGGGTAGTGTATCTAACGGGGTTTGGTATCTCCCCCGCTGCATGCTGGCTCAATACGTGCCGAAGCGTACTCGACTCCCTCACAAAAAATACATTCATAGAAATGAAATATATGACGTATCGCCATCGTTATAAAGGTAAATATTCATAGAGATTTACTCAGATACACTTTTTGCTTTACATTTATGGTTTATTTAATTTATTGTTTGAATTAATAGCTGTGGGCCATGACGTTTCTATTCTCAATTGAATCGCATACTAATAATAAAATAGCAATGAAATTGTCACTTTAATTTATTATAATGATATTCAAATCCAATGAAAGTTTAAGTTTGGTAGGTATAATAATTAATAGGTAGGCAGTATGTTTACACGATCCAACAAAAACAAATCAAAACCGTAAGGCGAGGTAGTTCGCTATCTGGTGTTTAATTAGCTTATCTTAATGGATTGCATCTGGGATTCTGTTGGAAGGCCAGTATTGTGTTCACTATTATAGCCGTCACGTTAAAGTCTAATAAAAGAAAAAATCGTACCACAGTGTTTGTCATGGGACATTCTTTGGCTCTTCTTACCTAGGTCGGTATTTTTTACAGCTTACTATTTCTGCAATACATATAATAAATGGAAAATCTTGTTGATCACGGGAGAGTCCTAAAACCATGCTTTAAGAGCGTTTGAATGTAATGTTCCGCGTATTTCCACGGCAATTATGTCAATATTCGTATATATTTTACTGCAGTTTACTCTTTCCGACTCTGGTTAATTAGAAGTCTATATTGAAAAATTAAAACGTATAATATAACGAATTTTTTATTCCCGTTCAAAAACCAGCTCACAAATACGTTTTCATTCTTCTCGATGAAAATGAATAGTCCTTATAATTTTGTAATAATAAAATAATGTAATTAATATACCTGACACAAACAGTCATTTACGTTCGTGTTTCAATACAAAGTAAGCATTATAAAACGTGAAATATTCTTTTCTCGCATCACTTACAAAGAAACCCCTATCTACACATATTATTAATGAAATGAAAAGTGAAGCCAAGTTCTAAAATATAAAAATGAAACACATAGCCGAGAGTTCTTGCACACAGACTTCCATCGACTGTCAAATATGCCAAATTGGGGATAGGGGGATTATCATGCCATTAAAGAAATCTAAAAATTTTTAATTGTATATATTAATTTAACATGATTTAAACGTAAGCTGTATTATTTAAAATGATATTCCTTCTTTCTTGCTTGAACTCCCTCCGGAAATGTACACAATGGCTCTGTGGCTACAGGTAACGGACGTTGTTGGTGGCGCCGGGTACAATGCGTCGGTAACACCGCACGGTACAATTTGTCTACGGCTGAGGGATCGCGTCAAGTACGTAAATTAAAGTTAATGTATACGTGCTCTCTACTTCATATACCTATGTATCTCTGTTGTTATAGACACTTTATTCACATAGGTATAGAACTCGTTTTTTAACAAATATATATCATTTCTAAAAAAAAAAGCTCTGAATTCAAAGAAAAAGCTTATTAAATTCGGTATGAAAAAGACGAAATATTAGTCGTTCATCATATTAGTAGTTTAATAAAATTACAGAGCAGAATTGCTCTCAGATAAAAAAGGTTGTATGGTTTTCTTTGCAAAGTAAGTATGATGCAGGTTAAATATGTAAAATCTTAAGTTTATAATTAATGCTAGGTGCACTCTTTTTTAAAACGGGATTATGTAAGTTGTATTATGGTTTGATAACTCTATCAACTGCGACCCTTGACCCTCAGATACATTTCAGCATAACATTATTTTTAAAAAGCATTCACTCATTTACATAGGTCGACGCAATCAAAATATCAATCAATGTTAATTTCATGTAGCTGTTCTGTGTTCAAATATTTCGCATCAGTAGATATTACCGATATTCACGTTTCAATGGAGCATTTAATAAGGCATAGTCTGACAGTGACAATATCTATTTTACAATTATAGGAATCCTATTTCAATATAATTGTTAGAACTAAGTTCAAATTCTACTTGCACTCAATAAAATAAAAAGCATTTAAGTTACAGGATGTAAGTACTAATTTCAACTTTGATGTCGCGTTAATTAATGTCGTGCGGAGGCCCATTTCCTTTTCCTTACTCTTCCCAGTCTTTTCCTTTATTCCTCTCTTTATCCCAATTTAAAGTAGGCAATCCATCTGTAAAAAAAATTGCAGACCTTATACCTTGTAAGGTCTGCAATTTGATCTTATGTCTCTCCAAATGTTCGTGAGCGGTGGTAGCGCTTACCATCAGGCGACCCACCAGCTCCATAGCCGACTATGGCATCCGAGGATAGTTTCCTATATAACAATATAACCAATCGAAAAAATAATGCCTCCATTACATTGTTACTAACAAAACAAATTATCACAAAAAATCGACTGTATTCGATTTATCTACGAAGTACGTAAACGTCTTAGTCTCGATACATTTTATTAATGGACTTAATAACGGTTATTAGTACCGTTAAGTGCCATTCGGGAAGGTAATAGCCCAGAATTTAATAATTTGAAGGGTGGACATGACGATCGACGGGGCTGTGCGAGTTACAAACGCGAAGAACAACATAATTTTGGCGCTCTCCCGCTCCGGGGCAGCGGCTGCCCTCATTCATCCGAATGGTCGAGTGTACCACTATGGTTCCCGTGTTGAGATCCAGGCTCGCCATCAACAAGGGAATAACAAGTGAGTTAATAAATAAAATTGAATCAACAATAATGTATTCCAAATGTACCTTATTTTACTTCAAAATAAGTGATCAATTGATCATTCTGCAATAACTTACGATACATAAAAAATGTGAAGGGAAATGAAATTTCAGAAAACAACGACCGTTTAAATTTCGCAACGTTGACAATGCCTGCCTATGAGGACGAGTGAATTATTTCAATCTGTCTGGACGGCGTATATGTCGTAGTGAATAAATATAGTGAACATTTTAATATTCATTGAAACGTTTAAAATTGAGTGTGCTTCAAAGATAGGTAGGTATGTAGTGTTGTTAATTTCAGATATTGAAACAATGTTTGGTGTCGGTGTAAGTTGGTAGTGATGGCGATTAGCGAGTGGAATATAGCGAATATAGCTAACAAAATATATCTACTATATAAAAATAAGTCGGGTTTTCCTTCCTGACGCTATAACTCCAGAACGCACGAACCGATTTCCACGGTTTTGCATTCGTTGGAAAGGTCTTGGGCGTCGTGAGGTTTATAGCAAAGAAAATTCCGGAAAATTTTCAACAGAAAAGCGGGAAAAACGAAGCCATCTGGTGGCGAAACGGAGTTCGCCGAGTTTGCTAGTAATAATATGAAAAGGGCTTAGAAAAGTAATGTCATTAAAATTATATAAGACAATCCGTACATTTATAAGAAAACCTAACACCTCTCCTACCCCTTCTGCCATACAACATGTTTGCGCCTGTTAACAAAATAACAAAATAACGCAATTATGCTAGAACGCCAATATTAATAATCTTTATTTATCAAGTGATTTAAACTATATTTAATACATAGATGTATTGTATCATTATTAAGCAAGCCACATATATCGTTTTTTTTTTATTTATTTGAAGTTAGTTGTATTTAGATATCACATTTCGCGAGAGTATGCAAAAAAAGCTTACTTAACTTTGGACCCATTCTCATTAAATGTACAGAGTTCAATATTAGAGAACTGCTTTTCACATGAATGATCAGTTGTGATACAGGCTAAAATAGTTTTCGCTACCCAGAAACTAATATCATGTTATTTGGACAGTTTGTAAGTGAATTTCAATTGCGCTCGCCACTAGCTAGCGACAGGCAGTGATTTTAATGAAAAGCCAAACCGCAGGTCAATATCCGTTACTTCAAAGCTCTGAAAGCGGCGAGCGTATACAATTTATGCACACAACACAGAACCTATTTAATTGATTTTGTAATGAAAATGAAATGCTACGAAAATTTTGATTGATTAATTATTGCTTTTAGGGCTTGTATTATGGCGGAGTTTCAATGCACCTCGCTGTTTTGTACTTACCGTTGTCAACAATTTTTTGGAAATTCGTTGTTTTGTCTAACACTTTCAATACTTTTTCTGGCTTTGCTACATTTAATACAATCGCAATATAATACTATACATAAGTTTTGACTGAAAACGTATGGCTTGGAACCGGGCGGAACATATCCTACTTTGTAGTCATGTGAGCTAGAGCGGTCAATGTTCAATTTCCTGGTGCCTCTCGAGACTGGACCACGACGTATACATTACTAGCCAAACAATTGTTCTTGGGTAGCCAATTGTCATCTTAGATATTAGGTAAAATCCTTCTATGAAAGACTGATAATGTATTTATATCGAAGGATAAATATACCTGTAAAATTTCTGCGTATTTATGATATTCATCACATTTTATCTTTGATTTCCAGCGAAGTGGAACATGAGAATAGATTTAATATTTTTGCAATATTGTAACGTGTGGTTTAGTTATTTGTATTTGATATTTTGTTGTAGGTGTGTACATGTTGCGTTCATTTCAATTATGCCGTACCTACTCGTATTTTGGAACTGATAACTTATTTACTCCAATTTTATATATAGCGATATAAATAAATAAACTAATAATATTTTTGTGCATTTTAGCATATAAGACCCTCTATAACAACACCCTCGCGTCCTGTTATTTTAAAAAATTTATATAAATGACATCAAACATATGTATATAAAATTCCACTGGAGTTTTAGCCGTCAATTCCTGCTCGCTATATGTATACTAAGTGGTAACTAGCACAATCTCTGTAGGTACGCGAAGATGTGGTACAAGGGCGTGTCGTTCACGGCCGAGCAGTGTGCGCTGGTGTACCTCGTGGACGCTGCCGGGACGCGGACCACCACGGACACTTTCCTGGACATGAGCCAGGATTTCACGCTCAATGTGTTCTACAAGTTAGCCATCGATGTTTATTGTAGTTGTCGATTATGTTGTCTGCAAGTTATCTATAATTCTGTAGTTAGAAGGGTATGGGTAGTTGCAGTTAGTTTGGAAGTAGGTACTATTTTTATGTATTGCACGTAAGAAAAGTAACGGAATGGATAAAATTTGGATGTTATTTGTGGTTAATTTTCATATTTATTATATTATTTTTTTATTTTAATGTACTCATAGTACCTGTAGTGGAACATCATTAAGAAAGTCGCTAGCAGAATAATTCGTCATAATTTATCGATTTAATAATATTATTTATTATCTAAGGTACGTGGTTTGTGCCAGTAGTGAAAATTTTATAAAAATAATATATGCACTTTGTAATGTAGGTAGTGATGCTTAACAATCCAAAAGTTCCAAATATGGGGGTTCCAATATTTTTCCCAAGTTTACGATTTCGGTAGCGGCTAATATATAATTTTAAAGATAGAAAAATAATGCATTTTCTAGCAGTAATAAAGTAACGTCACGTTTGCACAACATATTTGAACAGGCCGTTGGTTTGTAAAGATAAGAATAGCCGTGATTGTTCTAAAGTACTTATTTTTACATTTAATCCTACTCCTTTAATAAGCTTATTAGAAGGCATTGAGCGTTGCATAGAGTTATATAAGAAGATTTTTTCTATTGAGTATCTCTATAGGTTGTGCTTGTACATTATTATCTATATTCGTAAAATAAAGAACTCAAGTGTAGATAAATTGCTCGGCGCATTTTATTAGTAAGGTACTCAAAAATATGTCGTTTGGTTTTCTTTTTTTGCAATTGTTTATACCGGAGAAAAATAGCTTTACTAAGCTGACAATGATGTTACAATTTAAGAGGCTCTGTTTTCCCAGCTAGAAATTTCCTATGAATATAGGTTTTTTTTTGTCGTCATATGTAATTACTCATAGAATAACACCATTTGATGATAGTATCGTCCTCATACGCACCAACCAATAATGTAGTAAAATTTCTACATATTTCCATAATCATTTATTATATAGTGTGGGATGAGAGTCGAGAGTCGCGTCGCTTCGGCACTAAACGGGCAAGCACGCACACAACCACACAAGATCGGCGTTAAATAGTAACTTGCTACTGTTTCGTTCGGTGAGTGAGGGAGCCAGAATCCCGGATCCTTCCCAATCTTTTCAATGTTATCACTGATCCATTAGGGTGGCAATCTATTTGCACAGGTGCTGGTCGTTTAACACCAGGCGAGTCACCTTGCTATCACATAAAAAATAAGAATAATGATCTGTCCCAGCAGCGAGTCCCGCCACGGGCCTTCATACGTGAACGAGGCGCTGTCGCTCCTGCAAGCTGCACAATACTGGCTCACTGACGACGGCATCGACAATTGGATCATCAACAATGTTCGCGTCAGCCAAACCGCCGATGGACTTGTCAGGTTCTTAAACTTGTATGTCAACAGAACCGCGACGATAGGATAATACCGTACCGTAATCATTCCTTTAGTATATCCAATCTTGTGATGTTTTGACAGATTTGATTGTGTGTAACTCTAGTTGGGCAACGTTAGTTCATATATATATATATATATATATATATATATTTTTTTTTTATTAGAATATTTATATTTAGTAGTTGTTTCAATGTTATCAGAATCCACCGCTGCAGTCATAAATACCAGTTGCGTACCAGTCCCAGTAACGGATCTGCTTCAATAACTAGCCCCTTTCTGCACTGCACCGCATCGCTTGGACAGACTCAACATTTGTTCGTGCGGTGAGATAGAATTCATATTCATATAGGAAAACCTTAAAAATATCTGAGCGGTTAACTCCTAGATATTATTTGGATATTCTAGATTTTAATTGCGTAGGTAGGTATATCCACAACTTGCAGGTATATAATTATAATCATTAGAGCTCCGCATAGTCACGCCACAAGTGATAAATGGAAAAACCATAAATTACGAATGATTCTTGGTTATTTTAAAGAGATGCCTATCGGGTTACTGATTGACATTAAATTCGCATGCCTTATACAAGGCACGCAATCAGTTGTTTGCTATAAATTTATTTGACAAGAGACGGATAGACGTAATCATGTACAATTCTGCTCACGTAGCGACAATATAAGGTGGATTTTGTGAACAGACGCGGCGAGAGGCGAATGCACTTCGATGGGAACTCTTTTATAGTTCGCAACGCTGGCCATTCAGCCGGCTTCGACGACAAGAATCAACTAAAGGTGTACTGAACTGACACATTACTCATTTCAATTATGTAAACCGATGTTTAATGTTGTACAGAACATTTAACTCTCAATTGCTATGTCAAACGATATTCTGATAAGGACAAGTCTTTAAAATTTTAGTGCATTTCGTTCCTTATTGCAAACGGCGTTTTACGTTTATGAGCACCTTTTTAATATCGCCAAGTCCATTTCATTTTCAACGCATTTTAACACATAATAGTGAATAAGATTACAGTATCATTTAAGTGTTAGATCGTCACGTTGTTACTGTTTCTAATTTGGAGCTTTTTTTAATTACCATATTGTCAATAGGACGTTGAGAGCAAACAGTGTCATATCCTAAATATTTTTATATACATATACGTATTTTTACATCTCACTTTTTTATAATTTTATTATATTCCTGCGTTGTTTAAACAGTGAACGATTCAGTTCTTAAAATATATAAACTGAAAATGAACTTATCGTTACAAATGCAACAAAATGACGCAACGAATAGTAAGAAATAGCTTGTATTTATTGTAAGTACTCTGTCAGCAATTTTAATAAAAGGCTCAGTTTACAATAATTTTTTAATAACATTCCATATTTATGTTAGATCTTAACAAAAATGACTTACAAAGGGACTTGGCGGTTTTTGTAGGTTCAAGTACTTTTAATGGTATAGTTTTGTTTCAAATGGCTTGTCTTGGTTATTGTTTACAAAAAATACAAGTATCGGGTATCCAATGCTGTAATGAATTAATAAAACATATTTTTCTACTATCTTGTTTTTTTTTTCACACGCCCTGTATGCAAATTAAGTGGGTACGGGTAAGTCAGAGTAGTAACATCTTATTCTTTGTTTGTTTGAACGCACTAATCTCAAGAACTAAACGACCGTTTTCAAAAGCTTTTTCACGGAATTTGGATATGTACGTGATGTCCGAGTGCTGTAGTGTATTATGTACCACGAGCGAAGCTGGGGCGGATTGCTAGTCTTTGATAAAACGAGATCTTAAAAAAAGCTCTCGCCCTCTAACATAATAATTGATAGGAAGAACGTCGAAGACGAGAACGACGGAAACTGTCGTACCATGTTAGGTACATATCTTTTCCTCGTGCTATATTCTAATGTAATTTTGTACATTATTATTGTACTTTGACTTATATTAGGTACAATTGAAGTTATTATTGCGAAAGTAAATCATTTGTCTATTGTTATGATTCCGCTGTTGATGCCATTCGAGCTGTATAATTTTGGGAATAGGTATCATCGAGATAAATTCCTTGAGTCGTGCATGAACAATAGCGGGTCCGTTAAGAGAGCGCTCGCCGTCACGAAGAGGCATCACAGCATCGCTCTAGAACGGTCGACAAGTCGTGATTCGTGAAGGAACGGCACGGATCGGAGCAAGCGTGAAGCGGCGCGTCGCGGAGTACGTATCGATCGGCGCGGTCGCCGTCGACGGTGGCGCCTCGATGCGGCTACCGATGCAAGCTGCCCTCGTGTCTCAGCTCGCAACTGTCAAAACTGCGTGACGTAACGGCTAGGGCGGCGCACACACGGCCGCCGCCGTTCGCTCAGTACGTTCGTGTTGCAGACTGCGCATTATATTGCATTCATTGCTTTCGTGCGCGCTTCAGTACACAGTATACTTACGTCGTCGTTTATTCATTATTGTAGTGAAGCTGGGGCCTACGATGCGGTACCCGGTGGCTCAGAGCGCGTTCTATACAGTATTGATCGCATCCCGTCCTGCATGACTGTTTCAATGTTTATAAACAGCCGGTCGCATCAATTTCAACTCCCTCGTTTTTGATACGTTTGTTCGACTAAGAACGATCTGGACGGTTGATCCTGACTGTGACGCCTGTACCGGCTTGCTGATAGGATAGAACTCAGTGCACGTACGTATGCACTAAAAGTTTACATCAGTTTTTATTTCGTTTACGCAGCGCTATAGTGACGACAGTAGCACGTTTACGTAGGTGCGATGTTATCTAAAAATAAAATAAATGTCATTTGTTTTATTTATATTAAGACGAACTTTAATGTGTTTATTTATTAAATATCAGGTGTAAAATACGCGAAGATTTGTTATAACGCGTACCTACATACTTCTGTGACTGCACCACTATACCGCGTGCAACAGAGCAAGGCAGTTACGTAGGCGTAATGTTGCACCGGCAAAGCCTGCGACAAATGACAATTACGCAATTGCCTTCGAATATATTCAATAATCTGTTGATATTGGTTTAAATCCCTCATATATTGTTTATTACTTAGATGTTTCCTCATTTAATTTACCCATTACTCAATAATATTGCTGTAGGTCGTGATTAATATCGGTATTCTTCTACATACAAAGTATTAAATAATATAGTGTTTTTTAATGTATCGTAATTATATACATATGAAATATGTTTTATTTCCTATTTGAGTATTAATATAATAATATATAAAGGAATATTTCAACTTGTAATATTTTTATTGTTTGGACATCTAACAATTTTTGAACAAGCATTTTATTATTTTTAATTATATTATTTCACAATTGCAGTATTGTTATTGAAACTCTATTGTTGTAGGTGCTTAAAACGCTAACAGCGTAAAGGATAAATTTAATAAGCATATTATTTAAAAATATCAACAGAGTACTGTAAACTGTCTGTAGATTTCTCGGCTTCCTAGACTGCACGGTGTAGCACAATTAGCGATAGTGCGCACGTAGCGAGGCTTCATCCCTTTATTTTGGGGTGATGTTCTCTTGCACCCCACGAGTGTAACACAGGTGTCAGAGGGGTGCAGGCGGGGATCTGAGAATTTATATGAACTCTGAAGTGTGGATAGGTCATAGCTAAAAGGATAGGTGTTTAACGCGGAAGAGCGGAAACGCAAGTCCTGGTTTTATTATTGACAGAGTTATAGATATGAGGTACAGATGCAAGAGTTTTGTATTTGAATAGTAAGAGTGTTATTTTCTTGGTTATTTCTTATTCGGTATTGGTTCATGTGCAATTGTATTGTTTTATTCTCGTTTTTATTAAAATAGCCACTGCTTTTTAATTTTTAGGGCATTTATATTATTGTTAATTAAGCGTTAGTTCGAGTGCCATAAAGAAAATAAAATCATTTTAGGCGAGGTCACGGTTAGCACTGCTGCGGCCGGTGTGGCTCCAAACAGGAAGCTTGCATTTTCTTACGTTACCGTTTGAAATACTAGACTAGTTTAAACGTAATCATCCTGTTTGTGAAAGATCTATTGCGGAAGCGTACAGATGAAAGTACAGCGACAAGGCCTTCTATTTAGAGTAACAAATTTTTCTATTGGTCACGCTATAAAAAGGCGCATCAATAAATGTAAGCTTTCGTACATGAGTTCAAGGTTGCCATGCTCTTTATACGAGGTTATATTTAAATAACACATTCTATTTAATATAAGATATTCAATTATTGTTTATTTTTATATGATTTATTTGGTTGGATAGAAGAGGACTAAAACCCGTTTTAAAAATTAAATGATAATAATAAAATGAATAAATACAATTTTTTTATTTTTCATGTAGCTAAGTGAGTTACACCAATTTTGTCGCGTTCACAAAATGTAATATAATCTCATTATTGATACCAACACTTGAAATGAAATATGTTAAATGTAGTAATAACTATTTATTACACCTAAGTTAAAAATTTCTTATAATATACCAATTCAAGTGTTTCGTTTTAGTTATGACTCATAGCAAACACCTTTGTTCCTACTTAATTTGGCATAATATTATTCGTGAGTTTGCCCACGGTTTTTTGTATTGTTAGGTATAAATTCACGAATTTTGTAAAATCGATATCATGATCTCCATCGTAATAAAGACCAGCTTTTCCATTATGTTCTGAATTATTATTTTAAGTTTTAATCTAAGTAGTTACTGTCATTAAATTACTTTTAAATCTTGTTAGAGCGATTATTAAATATAAAATATTGTATAATACATATTGCTAATAATATACTCTAAACTTGATTTCTTTCTACCTTTATATAAAGTTCCGGACAATGATTTCAACTTTCAACGGAAATAAACTTACCTACAGAAAAGTTTTATGCCACTCGTTTAATCACTAAGGCTTTTTAATTTTTCGAACAGTTTGAACTTAGCTCTATTCCACCTGTAAAATATTACAAATTTGAAACAATTTTGTAAATACATAGAATATTCATTTTATAACGCTGTGAAAGCATTTTTAAATTTGGGACGGAGTTTGCTTCTAGTTAAAAGGAAATAGGCTATTAAACAGCAGAATAATTCGCAAGACGTAAACTACTAGCATCGTAAGTAATCGCAATTTCATTGTTTTGAAAGCATTATAGTTTGTATTCATGTAGGGATATTATTTTTATAATTATTTCTTGCGACAATCTAATTATTCTTTCTTTAGAACGCAATACATTCTTGTTTGTACTTAAAGAGATTCCTTAGAGGAAAATTTCTTGAAGTGAGATTCCTTACAGGAACATTTCTTTCAGTTTGAATGTGAAAATTTTAATATAATAGAGTATCTACTACTTAAGTAGAGTAGTTTTTTCCAAAAGCTCACATTTTTAAATAATTACTAAGCTAATAAATAGTTCAGATCGTAGCGTAAGGAATGTATCTAGATTCAAGATATGATTTACGGCGTAACATATAGAAAAAAGCGTAATGCATCGGCATATGCGTAACAAAGCAATTTAAAAGAGAATGACAATGTTTTTATGGAGCCCCGCTCCGATACTGCTCGATCATTGTGAGAAAGTATTAATAGTAGTTGCCCCGAGTGCATTGCGTCCTGTCCTTGTAGGTGATGTCATATGGGTGAATACTACAAACGATGGAAGTCCGACAATAGTCCCTGCCCACCACGTCACCTGGGTGCGCCCGATCCACTTACATTTTATACCGTGATGAACTTGATGACCAACATAGATGAGGTACCAGTTTTATGCATTGTTCAAGGTATATAGCTACCTCTGCGCATGGTCAGTGATGCATTTCTGAAATGAATGTAACAAAATTTTTGAATCTAGTGGTAGGCAAAATTTTAATAACCACCACAGCACAAAATCTCCCTTGGATGTTTGCAAAAATCACATGAGTAGCTACTTCCTTTATTAATTGATCGTCTTAAGAAAGCTCTATACGTATTATTTTGAACTTTTACCTTAGGTAATATCGTTCTGACTTCCAACACGAGCCGATTTTTAATGAAATGTATATAATATTAGTAGTTGCAAAATATCAAAATTTCTGTTATGCTGCATCAGAACGCTTTCGGTAATTTTTATACAAAAACTAATCAATCTACCGTTATCTAGTTCGAAATATTGTATATCGAAGGAAAAACATGAATTTAAGAAGACACCTGAAATAAAAGGTGATCTTTTCAGTGAGTCATCGGGTCGGCCCTCGGTGGCAAATCGAGTTTCGAATGTAAACTTTGTGGCCGTACAAATGTGAAGGACAAAATCTTGTCGCATTTGCATACGATTAAATCGCTTGAAATGTAACATTTGGATGTACTTAAAGATTTTTTTCTACCTTTAAAATAAATGTCATTTTACATAATCGTAGATCATAAATTTTAAAAGATATATCTTAATTAATTATTATGTTTATTTTAGTTTTAATAGAGTAAAACATTTTTCTACGATATAAGATTGGTTAGCTAATTAAGTAGTATCATCAACATCGCTTTAATATTGTTCTATAAATACCTTGTCGTAGAATCTTATTATAGAATTATGACGCTCAGTTCTTGGATAATTACAACGGATAATTAATTGGTAGGTATACATTTTTTCCTTGGACGTTTTGTATAGATGACGCAGTCCAGAAAATTTAATTATAATTCGTATTCAAAATAAATTGAGAGTTGGCGGCAATCCATCGTATTATGACAACTTGTATGTGCATAGTATATTAACAATGTAAACAACAGGTCCACAGAATTAAATTGACTGAATAGATCACAATTAGTGCAATCGATTTACATCATCGATTATAAGTGGTGCAGGTAGGGACAACTACCTTTTTCTTTTTTTTTGATACAACTACCTAAGCTATACAGGTACATGTGTGAAACAATTCAAATTTGATTATATACTTATGTGGAACGTTCACAGAAATAAAAGAAACACAAACACATGAACCCTCCGGAAACAAAGAAAAATTAAGCCATCAACGTCTCTTTCCGTCATAATATTGATGTAATTGTACCGCGATACATCAATAGTCACTGTTCCGCTTCTTGTTTTGAAGGTATCATGGAACGAATTTGTCCTGTAAATAGTTAAAATTATTGACATTATATTATTTAATATACGATTTCTCCATTTACTTGATTCGTTGTGTTCAAAATTTATTATTTCATTCTTTAAGGTTGAATAGCTGTAATGAAATAGGATAAATACAAAGAAAACGTAAATCGGCGCATTTTTTTTTATCATTCTATTTCAAAAAAGGTTATTTATTCGAATGTTTTTTTTTTGTTTGTTACCTCCGCACTTTCGTCGGGTTGTACCGATTTTGATAATTATTTTTAATAAATAAGCTGGTGTCTCCCGTGTGGTTCCATTTAAATTTGGTCTAGTTCTGACAATTTGAAGGCGGTTTAGTTTTTTATGATAAATAATAATTAATTGATACACTCAGTTAACATCTCTATGGCTGCTAATAAATAAGCTTAAATAAAGTGTCAAAATAGACACTATTATATTAAAATAATCTTTTTAATGAATAATTTATGTATACGCAGTACGTACTAACCCAAATAACATTCTTCGTCTGTCTTTCTGTTTGTTCCAACTAATCACTGCAATAGCAAGATCGATTTTGAGATACGGTACGTGTTAAAACGATAATAATTTAAAAATGTTCGTTATCGTTCCGTGTCTCAAACAAGCTACGTACTATTTTTCGATATTCCTTTTACAAATGCTGACCCTTTATGGCTCTCACGGACGTCTCAATATAGGTCATGGATAATAAATAGCATTTAGAATGGTATCTGGGTTATACCCGGATTTCAACTAAAATGTTTTTCAATGCACAAAAGCGTCCGTTTTTGTAGGTAATTCGAAGATTAAGTTTGTGCTAAAAGCTAGAAAGCATTTGAAGGAAGTCTCTCCAATCTTCCTGTATTCCTTACAATATGTGAATAATGGTGCATAGTTAAGAAGCTACTCTTCATAAAATAAATAAGTTCTTTAAATACATTTTAATATAAGGAGCAAAATTTTAATATAATCTTCCGTCAAGTGTGTTCGAAAACAATACCTGTATAATTCCTGTCACATATAACTATGGAAGCTTACCTCATAAACAATTAACATTGCCAGACTATAATGACATTCCATGCATGTATTTAGAACATCTTTCAAAGTGGAACATAAATGGATGTTGCAGTGTAATAAGCGTTATACGAAGCTATTGACATATGTGCTATCAAAAACTTACGTATTTGTTAAGGAAATCATCATCGTTGTCTGTTTTGCTATATAATCGATCTATATTGGTATATTATAAACTGTAATACGATGGAATACGAATTGCATTCATTTAAACTGATCAACTTTCCCAATGGTATCAAGATTTATCTTAATTGTGTGTAGAATTAATGATTCCGTTTAAGATACATAGCGAGATGTTGGAGGAAGCTAGTTAAGTAGGTATTAAAATGAATGAACGGAATGTTTATTTCATTTACTTTTCGTTTAGTGTAGTTAACTATATAATAAGTAATGCCTAATAATAATTAGTGTATTGCTATTTTATTTTCGTTTAAGATTGATAACCTAACAAGGTGATAAATCTTAATTCGGTTTTATTCCCTTATTATTTATCCGTAACATACTTATGTTATGTACCTAAATCTAAATCTTTATAAAGATGGTGTAAGCTTTTTTATACGGTCTAGATTCTTATTTGAATTTTTGTCTACAATTATTTATTAACAGAGTTTAAATTCATTAAAAACATCATAGTAATAATGTTTTACTCTTAAATTATTCATTACTCTCATCAAGGAAGCAATTTCTTGTTTTTTGACTAAATCTAGAAAGACATTTATACACACGTATAGCTGTGAATAGAAGTCAGTCGCAATTTTGAAGACCTTGATACCTAATTTACACGGATTCACATTTTTGCATTTATTCAACAAGGATAAGGATGTTAATTTTTTCAAGCATCATTTTAAATACATCTGCATGTGCACAATTTAAATGAAGTGCCATGCACTCGCAGCTCTATGGCGCGAACATAGTACATCCCTCTGACGTTCAGTGCTTATTTAAACAGAGTACATTTATGTGACTAATTACACAGTTCAGGTACTTCGTTAGGTTCACTGCAGGCGAGTGACCTTTCCGCTAAGAAATGCTATTATATTGTCATTCCCACACGATGCTGTCTATATCGAACACTTTCTATGCAATGCCTTATAACGGTTTTGCATGTATACCATGAGAGTGATAACATTCGACTGCGCTGTATTCAATGCAATTTTATTTTATATGTAGCCGATAGCGCGTACCTACAGCTAAAGAACAAGTATGTTGATAAGAAATTAAATGAATGAAGTGATGATAATAAAAAAAATAAATAAAAGGATTTTAAATACTTCTAAGCTAGGTAGGTATTTAATAAACATTCGGTGAAATTCGACAGTAGTGTGTACGAGAATGTTATCCTACAGCTAGACTGTTGCGAATGGAAGGCAAAAAAAGCCTTTGCCCCAATGTCTCATTGTAGTCCCGTTCAAATACTATAGATCCCATTTGATGTCGATACTCAAGAAATCCGATGATTTCGTACTTATCTTATACCTTTTATATATATATATATATATATATATATATATAATTGGAATCTCGGAATCGGCTCCAACGATTTTCATGAAATTTAGTATATAGGGGGTTTCGGGGGCGATAAATCGATCTAGCTAGGATTTTTTTTTTAGAAAATGTCATATTCGTGTTTTATTCGTGTTTTTTTTTTCCTGACATCTATTGGTGAATAATATACTATTTTGCTTCGTAGATAGCTGGACAACTGAAATAACACATAGGAACTTTTTATACCGATATTCCTACGGGATACGGACTTACGCGGTTTCAACCGCGGGTCACAGCTAGTTTGTCATTATGTGACGTACATTAATTCCTTCAATTTGTTAACCTATCAAAATGATGTAGAGACGACATTATATATTAGAGATAAAAAAATGTACACGATGAGGCTGGGAGCGATTAGCGATAGTGAGCGATAGTGAGCGATTAAAATTATCTGTTAGTTTCTTTCGTTTGCTATATTTCTGTCAAAGTCTATCGTGGCCCGATCATGGCTCGACATCTCTTGTCGAAAGACTGACAGAAAAAAGCACAGTTTTTATTAAAATAAATGCTCTCGAAGTAGTACCTCATATTTAATAAACATCGAAACCTTCAAAGATACACCAATAAAACTCTAACCTAATTAGGTAGATATAGTAAATGTATGTTGCAGTATTGTCAGATTTACGGAGAAAAAAATTTCTTAGGAACAGTAGCAATGGAAAAGCAACTTATCAGTTCCCATCTATACTAATATTATAAAGCTGAAGAGTTTGTTTGTTTTTTTTGCACGCACTAATCTCAGGAACTACTGGTCCGATTTGAAAAATTCTCTCAGTGTTAGAAAGCCCATTTATTGAGGAGTAAGTAAGTTAAGCTGTTAGTAGATATGTATTGATCGTTGCTATTATTTTTTACTGGTTATTGTTTAATTGATTGACTGATTCACTGATTATTTTTGATTAATAAAGTGCTATTGTTTAATTTCAATTGGCATTAATTTATCTAAATAAAAAGGTTTTGAACCTGTATTAGTTTGATTATGTTATATATTAGTTGGTGGTTGGATTAATAAATATAAATCTTGATAAAGTATTTCCCCAGTTTATTTTTATTAGTTCTAATATTTATCCATTTTTGGTATATACATACATATTTTTTATCCTTTTACCTTTTCTCTACAAAACTAAATAAACCAATAACAAGTAAGCTCAATTTAGATTTTTAAATATGACAAGGTTGTGATTAGATTTACCTTTAGTCCACCATCCAACTAATCATTTGCCACGTGACATGGTTAATTATACAGCAGAATTGGTTCACTGGTAAGGGGACCACATATAATTATACCTATCAGATAGCTTCGTCAGAGGGACTGACTAATTTACCCCTCGTCGCCACGTTATTATGTCCCTGACTACCTCATTGAACTTATCTACACTAATATTATAAATAGGAAACTTTCGTATGTTTGTAACGCTTTTACGCAAAAACTCAGGACCGATTAGAAAAATACTTACACCATTACCACTAGCTACATATTCACTGAGTGACGTAGGCTATATTTGTACCAAGCAGTGGTGTGAACCTCGGACTTCAAAATCGATAAGTCGGGGTTCGAGGCTGGGCGAGCGTACAGGAAATAAATTGATTTTTCGATTTATCTGCGCATGTAGGTAACATCACCACTGCTTAAAACGGTGAAGAAAAACATCGTGAGGAAACCGGCATGTCCGAGAATCAAAAGTTCGACGACATGTGACATCTACCAACCCGCACTTGGCCAGCCTGGTGGATTATGGCCTGAGCCCTCATAGGAGGCCTGTGTCCTAGCAGTGGGAACATATAAGGGCTGATGATGATGATGAAGACTTTTGAATGAAATGTATTAACTGTATACATCTAAATCAGATGAAATTTAACAATTTTGTCCTCAAAAACCTCGAGAGAGTTTGTGGGTTCTTGAGTGCGAGTCTGTGGACTATCAATATAAGATCAGCATATAACCGCAGTGTAAGGATTAGGTATAATCATTTACTCCGGCGGTATAATCAATAAACATATAGTACGCTTAAATACTTAGTAGATGTATATAGATGCATGATTATATAATGTTTTACCTTGAGGTTGTTACGGTACTATATTTATGAACACGTATAGTTCATGTCCGCTGCATGTAGGATAATTTGTTAGGATTCCTGAAATATACACATAATGCACAGAAATATTTATTTTGATTCTTTCTCGTGCACTTATTCCAAAAAAATGTTTTATAATCAGGAACATTTATGTGCAATTTGCCAATTCATCATTTTCATTGTCACAAAAAGCATTGTAAAATGTAATTTCTCGTAATTCTTTCAATGCAAAGGTTGCACGTAATGAGAAACCTTTGAAAATCCAACTAGCAAGGTACTTTTTATCTTCTGACTTCTGAGTGTCTGGCGCCGGTAGCTGAGAGTTAAATAGCTTCTAAGCAACCTTAGTCAAAATTATAATTCACTTTAAAGTCTCTTTAATATTTCAAAGCCATAACCCGCTGCATGAAATAATTGTTCGAGATAAATGTTGTGATAAACTTATGAAATTAGTTATGCATTTAAAGAATTAGTGCTAATATTATGCTCATTATAAGTGGTTGATATATAATTTAAGACCATTAATATTATTTGATGAAAAATATTTCAAGTGTTTTATTCTCGTAAAAATATTATGATTACGTACTCGGCGTTATGTAATAAGCAAATATTTCATAAGAAATTAGGTCATAGGTCAACGTATATCGAAGTTTTGAGCGTGGGCGGTGTCTGTAATCACTATAAGACATTAATTAGAGCAGAGTAACAAAGCTAAACAACGAAAGCAAACAATAATTTGAGATGTCGGTGATTCGATTTTGCTGTCCAACTCTTAGTCCGTTTACTTTCTTTTACACTGAAACAAATTTAAATAGCATTGCGAGACTTATACTGTTATTAATATTTGGAAATCATCCTAATATATCATATATCCTCGTACGAGATAATAGTTAAATAAATCCATATTTACTTGAACTTAACATTCTAATGGACATGCCACGGACCTTGACCTAAAGTAATGTTAATAAGTAGTGGGCAATAAAGATAATTCATTGCAGCTTTAATTCTGTTTACTAACGCGAATATCATTTTAAAATTGATAATGAAAGTATAAACACCTATATTATCTTTCAGATTTTCGATGAAGATATCGACGATAATTGCCCAAAATTGACGTTGTGTAGTGACTGAAACTAATATGGACAATACGAAGCAAGATTATTTTGTACATATTTACGCTCAAACCTAGTTTGAGAGGATAAATGTTGTAAAGGGAAGTTGAAACTGAGCTGGCATGTTGTCGTATATGGTGCCTGTGGAGGAGAAGCCGCCGCCGGTGCCCGGTAAGGGGAGGCTGGCGCTGGAGCTGGCTGGCAGTCCCGGCAGTCCAGAGGCCACAGCGAGACGAGCGCGAACGAACATTTCGAAGGAGTCTTCATCGAGTTCATTTGCGAGTGACCTCACCATATCCTCCTCCACACCCTCGGGGATGTTGGACAAACCGAAGCATAAACTGCTCAGCAATGGCAGTAAGCACACATCTTTGAAGAGGTCAGTATATTTATGAAATAAAATAAACATACCATTAATATTTATTGATTTGAAAACTGTACATCAATTTCTCTCATCTTAAAAAAAACTCAACTCTACGTTTCTCTAGATTCTTGATGGTAAAATAATTTTAATATGTTCTATTAATTTAAACATTTGGTGTAAGTACTGTTAATTTTGGAAGGTTAACATATATAACATTTACTCGTTAATAATTTAATATATTTAGAAACTAAGCCAGTGTTATTTGAAAAAAATATCCATTCAGAGACATTGTTTAAAAGAAAAGCAAACTCGTGCTAGATACAATACATAACAACTGAATCGCCATGTCGATGTTACAAGAAACAATAAACATTGTGTTTGCTAGTAGAACACGTCATTAACTCGTAATGTGTACGCATTATCTATTTAAATTCAGTGTGAAAAATGAGGTTAAAATTGGTAAAGTAGTTACATATAACATACAAATTAATTTCATATCATATAAGAATTTGAAGTTAATGTAAATAAAAACTATAATTCGATCCAATAATATACATAAATATATTTGTTTATTTTTACCATATCCTAAATACTTATATGTCTATAAAATTAAACAAATTTCAATATAAACCATGTTTGTCTCAAAAAGGAAATACTAAATTAAGATATTATAATGTCAATGTCGTAATACGAAACGGTTTAATAATTCTAGCCGAGGTAGTTCTTGTCATCCCACGTGTCTGGGAGTCGAATCGGTATCTTGGCGATCCAGGAAGTGTAAATTTCTAATTGACAATCTGGCCTGTGGAACAAATGTTTTATCAAATAAAAACATTCCTATACAAAATACATGAATAATGTATTTTAAACGTCTATTTAAGTATATATATACAAGGAATATAATATGAAAATGAACTGCCAGACGGTATTCGCTTAGTAATATTATTTAAAACAACTTTCTGAAGTGAGTTTTTAATGAGATGCTTTCTCCATTTCTATCTAGATAATATAATATGATGCTACCCTTCAAACGAGAGATAGACGATGGATGAGATACGTTACGTAGGTACATTCTATATCACGCTTAAAGTAGGTACTATATGAAGTATACTTTAAGGGTGATGTATTGATAACTTATAATTAGAAGCTATTTAAATTCAATCTTTACGTAAATGATGTAGAATTTAAATATGTTTAGAAGGCTGGGCAATTTTTTCGGGTACTGTTTTCTGCACGCCTTGTGAATTATGAAGCAATCACGAGTTAAGTAATTTACTCCCAGATCCGTTTACCTGCATACGGACTAATTTAATTAGTCGGTACCTATATATAAGTTTATGCATAAATTTAAGAAGTATAGTATATTATATAAGTTTTATTAGAAGTCATAATCTAATTAAAAAATTGCACGCAGATAAATTTAAAGCCATGGAATTTGAATTTAATTCAGAGCGATATTTGATTAAGCAAAAAGTGATTACAAACTTGGCAGCCAGCCATCCGATAACACCAGTTGATGTGATAGGTACAGGTTTTAATGACTTTGTAGTTTCAGCTTTGGCCATCACATGTGGTAGAGCGTCGGCGGCCTCCTGCCGAATGGCATCCGATTCCTGTAACGCTTGTCTGAAATTATAAATACATGCGAATATGAAGCGTAGGTATATTATTCAATATAAACATCAAGACACATTGTTGTTTAAATAGTGATTCATGACTTGACAAAATTATTGCTTCCATTTGTCCCCTTGTTTTCTAGTTCTTTTCCCAGTGGATATGCATCGTTATTCCGTAAAATCTATAATCCGATTCAAATAAACTTTCTAACTATGTATGTTTATAGCAATATTCGTATTTGGGCTCAAAGCGTTATGTTAACTAAAACACAGGTCGTGGGTACATTAAATACGTTGTTTGTGATTAATTTAATGTCCGTGGTGAATGTTTCTACTTTGATGCAGTTCCGGCAATGCGATAAACCGCCGCAACTCAATGTAAAGAAGACTTATTCAATAACTAGTAATGTCATTTGCTAGGATTAAACGGTACAAAATCGTTAGGTAGGGACGTCACAAGGCTATTCAATAACACGTTATAAATACATATAATTATAGCATATGTCTAGTGCCTGCTATAGAAAAGCCAGATAATTTAACAGAGAACAATTAAAGGAAAAACCAATCATAAAAACATTGAGGAAAACAAACTAAGTTAGTATTTTTAATTTAATAAAAGTATAGCATGTAAGGTACAGCGTACTTTTTTTACTTTTTGTTACGAAACAAATAGGTACGTTATTAAGTTTTATAACGTCTGTAAAACCGGCATGATCGATAGATATCACACATCGATGTTTTTGGAAACTGAATATTAACAAGAGTAAAGTTATTAGTTTACTTATATCAACATAATGTATGTTAGGTTACCACCAAAAATAATATCTTCTCATTATATATTAATCACCGTAAACGCCATCGTTGTTTTAAAATCGTTTTTTATACGATGTATGTCAAACCACAGAAGTAAAAAACACAGAGCAAATATGCGATGGCTCATAGTAGGTAAGTCTGTGATAATAAAGAGGATACTTATGGTCTAGTAGGTGCAGCAATATTGCACTAACTTTCGCTCGTCTAAGAGCCAACTCCATCGGTCGAACCACTGCTTACGACATATATCAACCTTTTTCCATTGGGCTCGCATCTGGAACGCCTCCGTATTGGGATCATATTTCACTTCGCCTAGCTCTTTCGCCATTTTCTAAACGATTGGTAAAATTTAATAAAGTTAAAGATGCAAATATTTAATATGAAATTTATATTTAACACATTTTACTGGATGGCATTTATACGAGATACTTTCGTGTGTATTTTTAATTTGAAATAAATTTAGATGGCAGAAATACTTAGTAATAAGTTTACTTTTTAATGCGTTGAGAAATTAAATTTTGTATAATCTCGTTGAAACCTTGGTATAAAAATTCATAGAGTAATGTAGAGCATAATATGAAGAGATTTTTAAAAGTAACATTAGTCTCACTATAGGGCTGTCGTTGGAAGTGGAGTGTGCCAAGCCCAACAAAGAACACTAAGCAGATTCGTACCGAATCGGAAATACAATAAGAGCACAAGTTTAGGAGCATGCTCTACCTTAAAAAGCTACAAGTGGGTCGATTAGAAAGTCCGTTCAACTGCGATTCAACAAATAATAATGATGTATTTGTTACTTAGCTTGCGTTGTTATTGACGAGAATAGATTATCACTTTTGATAATGATTTGTAGCACAATAATTTTATCAAAATTTTGATGTCAGTAAGTATCTCCACACGAAAATGGTCGCTTTACGATAAAGATGTATTATTTATGTTACGTACACAGCTCTAATCATTATATTTAAGAAAATACGTGGCATAAATAAAACTATACCTTAAAGTTATTTTAATTATTTTAACTTCAAATTAATTCACAAAAAATATGGATGCGACATTGACAGTGAATTCTAGTGGTCCTTTAACCTACAGATATAGAAACGCATCGATCGACTTTGTTGCAAAAAGTACACATGCAGTCACGCAATACAGCCATCATGATGCTTATTATTATGAAATGTTCTAACGGTAGTTGATAGAGTAGAACCATACAGTCGGCATCAATAACCACTGGAATGGATGACAGGATAAATTAAAACCAAATAATTTAAATAAACCAAAGTAAATGATTACATAATTCGGAGAAAATGCGCGTCCTGTGTTTAATAGAAAATATGGCATTTTGAACTATGAGGTATTTATTTGAGAATTGTTCGCAGGGTATCTTTTGGCAGTTCCAAGGGGTCGATGGTGGAGACTCTAATCTACGAAAGTCCTCTACAAGAGGAGCCCGAGAGCAGTCCCCCGCCTAAAGTACAAGAGACTGCGTTCCTCTATACGCCCGTTGAAGACGAGTACGTTTTATTATTTTAATGAGTATGTTTTATTCATCTGTTTATCGCATGGGCGATTGTATAGGTGATAAAAATGTAACATATTTTTATAGTATTACTTATTAGATAAGCAATTTTCTTTGTATTTGCTTATTTTTATAGATTTACTAGTTATAAGGAAGAAAAGAAGCGAGAAGCCTTATTTACTTAGGCATTGGGCACCACATGGTTTACTACTATATTGTGCCTCCCATTGTCAAATGTATTTTTTTTTATTAATATGCATTAAAAATAATTATAGACTAGAGGATAGATTGATAAGAGCACGAAATTTAATATTATAAATGCAAATGTAACTCTGTCTTGTCTTTGTGTGAGTTCATCGCATTCTCACGTCTAAACCACTGAATCGATTTTGATAAAATTCGAAACAAAGATAGTTTGAGATTGAAAAAAGGACGTAGGTTAGTTATTATCCAAGGAATCCTACGCGAAAGAGAACTTAGCGGGAAAACCCCCCGAACATCTATTTTTCCGTTTTCATACGCGCGCGATACCGCGAGCGGAAATGTAATAAATAATAAATGTTAAGAGACATAGAACTACATTTGCACGTATAAAAATACATGAAAGTAGTTGAACTCAGTAGTTTTACAAGTCAACAAGCTTACAAACAAAACTTACTTACAAAATAACGAAAAATCCATCTGAGAACGGTAAGACACATTATAGACAGGTACCTATATAATTTATACTATATATTTTATCCATCTTTTTATTTTTGTTTGCTATACCAATTAATTTTAAAAATTTACAGCATAAATATATGTACAGTGTAAGACTGTAGAGCATAACGTAAACGTAAACGTAAACCTATAATTGTTACAAATTGGTATTTCTTTAACAAGCTGTACTATATTGTGTACAGCGTAAATACGTATGTACATATAAGATAGACTTATGATTGCCTCTATTAAATCAATTGTGGTTGTAGGTTTAAAAATTATGGGCATTAGTGAACTTTATACTTTGCTTTTATTTAACCTAAAACATGGTAAACTCGTTTCAAACGTAGCAGATTCCGCGATACCGTAATTCACAAGAAACTAGCAATTTTCTCCGTGTTATTTATAAACCAACACGTGACGAGTTCAAGATTTTTGGCAGCAATCAAGATCAAGTTCACGGTTATTACTAAGCCTTCGTCTCTACTATTCTAGTACAGTTAGTTTTTAGACCAAAACAAACTTATTTCTCACTACGATTATTCATTTTTTACAGTAAATAATAATTAAATCATTTTAATTTTTTTGATGGGGTATGTGATGTTACGTGTAGGAGCGAGTAACTTGAGGAATGTTATAAGTTATGTAGAATGATTGTCCTAAATAAATTCTATATTTAAGCGTTTGGAAAGAATCACAAATTCATTCCTTAAAAGCATTTGATCGACATGTTCATGATGTAAATTTATTTTATGTAGGTAAGTAATTATTTATTGAGTAAGTTTATACTTCTCATGTATGAAGAAATATACTTGGTGCAGACGAAAATAAACCAAGAAACGAAAACACCGTCATAATTAGTTAATAAAAGTATTTTGAAACAAAAAATATAATCAATATTTAAAAAATGAAATTTCATGCTAATTTATCATTTAAAACAATAATTATTCATTTACATTTCCCTGTTCTGTGAGAGAGAAGTGTGGTGCGCAACAGCGCAGTGACAGGTACTGCGCACTGTTGTGATTGGTAAAAGTTAAGAGTACTATAACTAGGTATCTATAGGATATTTTCAATAAAATCATGAAAACTAATGATAACGTTTTTTGTCTAAACTATTAGACATACTTAGTTAATATGTAGACTAGGAACATCAATCTGTGTATACATATATATATATATATATATATATATATATATATATATATATATATATATATATATATATATATATATATATATATATATATATATATATATATATATATATATATATAATGCATAGGGTTTTAGGAGCTTCAAACCTCCCCTCGAAGTCATTTATTTTTCTTTCAATCAGTTCTAAATGTATTGTTACAAAGTCAATCTGGTAACATTTTTATCATAAAATTTAAGTAAGTATATTAACGATTATTAAAACAAGTTTCATTGCATGTGATTGTTTTTAATGGGGTTGCCAGGGCTTAAAATATTTACGTAATTGGTATTTGGTTTTGTATTTGGAATTGGTAACTAAGTGTTGTAAGTTGTGCTTATAATCTAAGTAACAATACACATGCTTATATTATCGTCTTTATTGGACCAGGCTCCAAAGAAATCAACATCATACATTAAAAATATTGCCTGCATTAATACTAAAATAAATTATATATTAAGTTTAAGTAATCTGCACAGTAGACATAAATACATTCAATAAAGCTTGATTTAAAAATATTTCTAAATAATTGATTGTAATTTAATATCACTTTAGACATATATCATGTATGTTACATATTATTGCTTAACAATTATTTACAGCAAGTACTTTATTATAATTCATAATAAATAAAAAAAATGTATGTACAGCTTAAAAAAAGAAAAACGAAAATCCTATTAAGCCCATAGGGTAGATTTTTTTCAAGTGACCAAGGTCGTACATAAAAAAATACACACGTCAATTTGAAAACCTCCTTCGTTTTTCGTCGGTTGAAAATAATTTATTTAAATATCTATTTTTTTTAGTTTATTATTAAAGTAGTTGCGGACAAGTAATTTTATTCGTAGTCTGAGCCCCAGATAATATAATACTATACAATGCTATCAAAGATTAAAATTCGTGATTGTGAACATTTTCTAGCGATTGAAATATCACGAACTTGAAGTAGAAACGAAATGACAAGCGCACAGTGCTGCGCATTTTCGGTCAGCAGCGACTCAGCATGATTCGTTTTGGTTCATTCGCCACGGCCGCGCGCGACCGCTTCTAGCATCCGAGATCGATGTTTTGAACAAAGTGAAACACTGTCGAGTGCCGAGAGTCGAGACGCGCCAACGGCTAAACGATTCCAGCTCTATAGGTCTGAAGTCGTTCTAGCGCTGATGTGTTCGATTTGTTTGAGTTTCTTTAAAATTCAGTGAAATAGTGAAAAAGATAACGCGCACTTTTACTTATAGTGACTACCGGTTGTAATTATCAAGTGTATTAACTATAGAGGTACGTAGATTTTTGACATAGTTCACGTCATTTATGTGCTGCGCAATGGGTAATCACTAACAAAACCGTTCTGGAAACGTAAAAATGAATTGAGAAAAGATAGTACTATAATTATATTTTGCCAACTATTGTTGTCATAAACCGGGCGTGTTCAATTTGTTCATGTTTCGCCTTGTGACTTCTGTGTTGAGAGCTCGAACATGACGTCATGATAACTGATTTATAAACATAAAACGGCATTCAGTTCCATCTTGATGTCGGTATTACAAGGCCATTAGTACACATGTACACAAAATAAATATATTATGGTGAATGATTAAGCGCTATTTATAAAGCCACTATCACCGTTCGTAACCCTATAAAAGAGGACCCGCCCTGCGCGGTAGCCCAGTGCAAGGCCGCGGCGCTTAACGTCATTTCCATTTTTATGCCAAATCTTACATGCATTTTAAAGGCTAAAGATAAACAATGACAATCAAGCAAATATCCAAAAATAATTTTGAATTCATGGCATAAATCTTTGGTGTGTTAGTTCTTATTTGAACTATAATCCGATTTTTAAGATAATGTAAATAACCAGAATTTTCTTTTCCTTTGATTATACTAAGAAGTACTAACATTTCATATGAAATATTCAAAAACTCACCGTATACAATATAATACTAAATGGAATTGTTGCTGTTGAAATGGCATCTGCAATGCTTATAATGTTAGTAATGAGGAACAACTTGTATTATTAAAACATCATATGATATTTATATATTCATACAAAGTGAGATTTTCAATTTCCATAAACAACAAGACTGGTCAAATATTATAAAGATTTAACAAGTTAGAAGAATGTCTACAGGCAAAAACTTTTTCATATATAATTAAAGAAGTTATGATTTCTTTATCACGTTATACATTATCAAAGTTTACAATATACATTTAAATTCACACCATGAGACCCATGTCGAATGTCAACTAGGTAAACAGTAAAAGTTATGATTGATACTAAAACAAATTTTTCCTGTATGTATTTCTTGTGATACTATTTCACAATAACTTCATTATTTCTTTTTGGCTCTATTGGAATAAAATATGAATGCTTTGGTGTAAATTGCATATGAAGATTTGAATTATGTCTTGACAATTTCAAACCTTGATAATAATGATCAAAACAATTTGTGATATATGTCGATCTGTTTGGTCTCATTCACTTATAAATCACATGGCCTAAGAAAGAAAAAAGATTGTGTTATTAGAATACTTCAGGACTCCATCGCTGACTATTCTGTTCATATTAAAATTATGTCACAAGTACATTAGGTTAAGAGATGTTTTATATTGGAGTTAATAAACATGTGGGTGGTAACGTGGTCATCAGCTAATAAAAGAACTGGGGCTGTCATTGAATTACCTTCAATGTTAATATGCATGTGAGTTTATGCGGTTGATGCTAATGTATGATTGCTAAGCGAATGTTACATAACTATTTTATAATGATTTGCAATCTACAATACTTAAATGTATTTGAATGCAGATAAAAAAATAATAATTCATATGTAGATTTTCTATTATATGGATAGTTTTCCTATTCTTTCAGCATTTAGATTTTAATAGAAAGCTATTTGCGTAAAACCAATAAATCAATTTAAGTTCTGACTTGTGAACTATCCAATACATGCACACCTATGGCAATTTTTTTGTTTCATCTATAAAATGATAATTGTTTTGTACTCTTGAAGAGATCTTCTGTGAGAAAAGGGCTTAACTCAGAATATCATTTTATTACAACAACCTCTGGAGACTAGATAGTGATTATATAGACAAATAATAATACAAGTATAGCTTATATTGCGATCTGTATAATACATATTTCCATTTTCCCACCATTGTTTTAAATTTATGAGAGTATCTATGTATACAGGTTAGTCATTCTGATGCTCAGCGATTGTAATTTCTGATGTAGCGATTGTGTTTACTTTTAATTTTATAAATGTGCAAAATTTCTCGTAAATAAAAGCTGTCAGTGTACCCAGTGTCACGAAAGTAATTTTAAAGTTTTCAAATAGAATGACACATCCGACATTGGAGTAAGAACTTAAAAGTTGTTTTTTCATCTTGTAAATTGCGCGTTTAATTTATGTACAGCGGGTTTCTGGAGGGCCAGAGTATCGTTGGTTTATTAGATTGATGGTATTTCAGGTCGGAGCGTTCGAAGGTTCGCGTGTCTTTCTACCAGGGAGCGCGACCGCAGTGCCTGTCCCCACCGCCCGCGCAAGAGTCGCACGTTCTGTACGCGACATTACTCTCCGCCGCAGCGAACGCTGACATGGCAGAACACGCTATGTATAATAGGCAGATAAGGTGAGCTTTTAATTATAAGCAGGTCATAAGAAATTGATCTAGCAGTGTAGCGCCCTGGTATACAAGTAGTGTGCCCATGTGAGGTTGTGAGAACAGCACTGTAATAAAGTTTGATTACTTAAGTATTGAAAATTGCGGATATTGTAAAGAATATCAATACCTGTGTAGCTAGAGATGACAGCGTATTTGCAGGCCCTGCTTCTGCAAATGTTAATATGCATGTGAAAATGAATCCGAATTACAATCGTTTGAAAATCCACGAAGTTATTAAGTAATAAAATAAAAAATAAAAAAATTTTTAGGGGACATCGGTTAAAAAAAGAACTCGCATAAAATACGATCTTCTTATCAATGAATTTGCTATAAGAATAATCTCTCACTCGATAATGGTGTTATCTTACTAAGGAATATTCCTTAATATCGATTGCGACTACCAGGTTAATCGATTTAAAATTATAAATCCGATAAGTGTATTTTCATGTGGGCTAATCCATGATGTGTGTTATGTCATTTGTGTTACATTTCGTTTTCGGATTTCATAATTACGAATGCAATTTTTGTTTTTTTTTAAATTTTCTATCAAAATTAACAATGCAATATTTTATGATTTTTTATTATGTCGATACGAGTATAATAGTTGATACGAATCGCTAAATATCAACACGTCTTATTATAAAACTAGCTGACCCGGCGAACTTCGCAATGCCATTGACATTTAATCGAAATATTTATCCGTATTTTTTACCTTTTAAACCTACCCTGGACTAATGCATCAAAACCAAAATTGCCCCAGCCACTCTCAAGTTTTAGCGAGACTAACGAACAGCAATTGATTTTTATATAATGACTTTTATAAAATGAGTTTTACTGATACAATAGACGTGTACCGTAGGTATTTTCTTGTGCAAAGTCTCATTTGATTGCATTGCTATTGTGTGCACATAGTTGTGTTTTATATAGTCTCTACTAACGACCTGCCCTTTGTTTGTGTTCTATATACCTACATAGAAAATACAAGGTTTGAGGGAGAGGACTAGTGATATGATTCATACATTTTCCAATAGCACATGAAATGCTATATTATGTTAATTCAATTATTTGCAATAAGTAAATGTTCAATATTAACAACAATTTTAATACCATCATACAATGACACTGAAGATTCTTGCCCTTGTAGCATGTTCCACGTGTAGGTTTGATTTTTTCGTAACGCGGTATCCTAATAGACTAATTTGGTTAAGTAAGGTAATTGTGAATTCCTGTTAGTTTGCGGGGAATTTTTTATTCAATAAGTCCCCAATTGTTATAAAGTATGACGGCATCGCCCGATTCGTCATTTCACAAATGCAATCATTTACAATAGTAATCCCACCCAACTTCATTGTGATATTTTGTATATATCAGGCAATGTGATTTAATCTAAAAATACAATAGAAGTAGTGCATGCAGGTCATAATGGGAACATATATATAAAAAGCGGCTTTGAAATTCCAAATTATACTTCACGTTTGATTTTTTTTCATATACCGGCGACACAGGAAACCGTGTTATTTCGTTTAAATTTTTATTATTTTTCGGAATTATTCTCGTCCATGTAAATTACGTTGACGGCATGCTTAACCACATTCTTGAAACAAATTTCTTCGTTTTAAGTATAGTTGTTTTTTTAGAGAAAATAACTGTATTAAGTATTTATTTTAAAGAAACTGTACTAAATTCATAGTATTCAAGAATTTTCAGAATTACTGAATTGTATACTTTCATTATAGTCCCTAGGATTAAAGTCCCTAGTGTAAAAGATATATAAAATTAAACAATGTAGAACGTTTAATTTTATATATCTTATTATATATATTTTGCTGTGTATTCGTAACCTTTATATATAATGTTTCTACGATAACTATTTAAAATACAGATAGAAGTTATAATGAACCGTATAGAAATGTAAAATTTTGTTAGAAAATCTATTATTTGAATTATCTGGTGAAACAAAAACATGAAAGAACAAGACCCAAATAACATACGTATTAAAACGACAGTCATACTTTTCCAAAATACTTATGTAATTCGTTACATCAATGCTACATCGATGAATTGTTTTTAATAAGAGGTCAATTCTTAACATGTATCTGACCTTGTATGATTGAGTCATATGTTACGGATGACAAGGACAACTAGAGAAATATATTTGGGTTCGAATAACTGTTCCGCGAGTTTTTGTAATGACGTCCGTGTGATGCATTTAATAGATTTTTATCGCGAGACACGACTGCTTGTTTATTCTGAGAAAAAAAGTAATGTGAAAGATAAAATCTTTCGAAAGATACCAGACTACATTTGTGAACATTATATAAATATTGTAGTTATGGGAACCGCATGATTGTGTCACTAATTGGTGGGTAAATGTAATTAATGGTATATTTATTACGAATGTAGACGGAGCACGCGCTTGTACCTTAAAAGTGTTAATTAAAACAGTCCGCATCATATGAGATGTGAACAATTTCATTTGAATATCAAATCATGAAACATTACAACCGTTTACCCTTAATTGATTCCTATTTATACAATAATTTCAATTTAATAGGAAATCAAGGGTAATTAATTATTTATTTCGATCGCCTAAAGCTAAGATGCAAGATTGTTAAGCACGTTTTGTTTCTTATTATTATTGGACCAATCTATTTTAAATTTAGAAAAGAAATGATAAATGGGATGCAGGGAATCAAGGCTGACATGCTCGTTATAAATTAACCCATATATTTGTCGCTCGTTGCAATGAAAATTGCTTTCATAGAACAACGATTATTACGTAAGGCGACATCATCCCAATAATTTATTATGGTCAAGGCCTACAACTTTGTTTAAAAAGTTGCGACTATACGTTGAACAATCGAAAAATATTAAAACTCTTAATTTCTGGTTGGTTTACGTAATTCTGTCCAAGGATTTATTATACAATGGACCATGTACATGTGTTCACAACTTTAATAATAAAATTTTGAAAAGCAATAACCAGTATTTCTTATATGTATTGCGATGTAATTTGTACACCGACACTATCGTAAAAATAATTATTTGTCGAAATTTATCCCTATAGATATCCATATATTTTGTCCGTATACTTCGTTTACAACAATGATTAAGATCGTTGAAATAATCCGTATGAATAAGGAAATTCATACGTGTACACAATAAAATAATATAAAGTAAATGAAACATTAATATTTATTACGCAAAAACAGTCCTTATGGAATATTATTCGTACTTTTTATTGTGATCAATCATAATATTTCAGCACGGAAAGTGGGTGGGACAATCCATTTAGGCCGGACGGTGACCTGAGTCGGGAGGCGGATGAGATCGTCTCTCTGATCAAAGGCGGCAAGCCGATCACTCCAACGCCACCTGTGGGCGCCCCTCTGCTCTCTAACGACGAAGAAAAAGAAGAGAAGACGGTCGCTAATAATGTAAACGTAAGCATCTCAATTTTTTAAACCTACAGCAGACACAACTGTTATGGAGGGTTTTATCGGCTGTCCAATAGGGTATAGTATATCCTTCTTCTTTGGCGGAATACTTCGGTGCTAGTATCCTGCTAGGACTACGAATAGGCTGGTAGGGGAAGCCTTGGAGAACATTGGAAACTCAAAACGAAAAGAAAGAATAACCATTAAGCTACTATAAAAATACATTATTGCTAACGACGATTACTGAAGCAAAGGTAGTGTTTATAACAGTATTGTTTAAAATAGTTTTTGCAGATTTATCAGGTGATGCGTGTGTGTGTGATGTGAGTTTGTTGTGTCGTTTTAAGTAATAAAAGGTATGTTTATTTATAGTACACACAATTTATCGTAACGATTATCGTTTATCTGTTGATTTCAAATGTTATTAAAAGTAAATTGATTGCAATTTAATGGGATGTCGAAATAATGATTCCCCCAACAGTCGTTGCATAATCAATTCCAATACTAATTACCTTCCCAGAAACGGTTTATCTATCGTTTGTCAATTGAAGTAATTGGCTTTGTGGGTCAAACATTAGAATAGTTAATTAAACACAAAGAATTTGCCGATTATATCGTTGGTGGAAGTTGACGTATGAATTTTGAGTGCTTCGATTGCGTCATATTTGTTCAATCAATCGTAGACCAGTAATATTCCACTTTATGATATTCTTTGCTGTTCTAAGCACACACTCACAAACCACTTAACTTGTTGAATAAATGCGTTGTTAGTATACATAGATCTTTAAAATAATACATGTAGTTATAATGTCAACGTGTCAGGCGGATTTATTAAATTTAACAGCGGATACATCAAGACGGTCGCTTACTTTCTATTCGGAAACATTACCGTATATGGTCCTCATAAGGGCAGTTGCCTAGAATATAAAATGCGATAACATCGGTCGCGAATCGATAGACAGTTAAATATAGGCTACAAATATGTATTGAAATGTTTCCGCTGCGAACCGATTGTCGTCTACAAAGTAAAAGCATCGTTGCTAGGCATTAAAGTTACATTGTAGTTAATATGTTTGTTCACGTAACATTTTATTATTAATATTATTTAAATTAATGTTAATGGAAAATTTAAAATCTAAAAATAATAACACCTGTGTGTTAAGCCTACGAAACTGTTTTCGTATGCTTACTTTCAAATGATCACCTGTGATCAAGTCGACATTTTCTTTTCACAGTACTAAAATTGATTATTGAAATAATATAACTAGCTGCTCCCCGCGGCTTCAGCCTTCCTCAATAAATGGGCTATCTAACACTGAAAGAAGTTTTTCAATTTTAGTTTTTGAGATTACCACGTTCAACCAGACAAACTCTTCAGCATTATCATAACAGTATAGATGTAATAAAATAGTAATAAACGAGTGAACGCAATTTGCAGGCTAGTCCGGCCGCCTCGCCACAGACGAAGGTGGCGAGCCCCGTGCAGCAGAGCCCGCCCAAGGCCATGAACGGCACCAAGAACGGGTCGGCGGTGGGCGAGGTGCGGCCCGGCCAGGTGGAGGTGCAGCGCTCGCCGCCGCAGGAGCCGCTCCAGCCCGAACACGTCACCATCAAGAAGAAGCCCAAGTGCAAGTGCTGCGTCGTCCAGTAAGCTTCCCAGCCCCGCCGGTAACACTCCGCTTACGATGCCTACCGTTACCCCTCGGTGTTTACTCGGTGCTATCATTACCCCCGATGTCCCGCAAACCCCCATGTACCCACGTGTCTATGTGTTCATGTACTCTAAATTGACCGCGTCACCGGCCCGCTCGGCTCGACGGCCGCGGCGGCTTCCCGCTTCACTTCTTCGGTAGTACTTGTGATAGCGTACAAACTTATTATTATGACTAGTCTGGCTGGTAATACGATTTATATTTTAGATTATGGATGTCTATTTAATTACTAAATTATCGGAAATAATATTTTAGGGCGTGTAATCGTAATCTATATTTATTTGTGTTATGTGAATCTCAACAAAATTTTCAGATATCAAACCAGAGTTAGTGAAATAAATGAAAAGTATTAGAAGAGAAAAAAAACCTATATTTAAAAAAATGTACAATATAATAAAAGAAATTTTAAAATCCCAATCATTTGGAATATAATGTGAGATGTTTAAATATCGTGATTTGAATACACATTTATTTATTTTTAAACTGTTAATAAGTTAAATCTGTGTTGAATAATATTTAAATACATAATTTAAATGTATATTTTTATATGTTTATTTATAAAAAAAAGTATTAACAGTAAAAATAGTATGATTACATAGTGATTGGGCGGTATCAGTGACTGTACTATATTAATGAAACTGAATATTATGTGTCATTTTAATAGCGGTTTTATCCATGGCTATAAAGGTCGTATAGGAGATGATGCGTTGCGACTTGCGAGTGCAATTACATATGAGCGATGTAAGGAGAACATTGGTCAATTTTTATAGAAAGTACAGATAAAAGACTGCTTATGATTATGTACAAGGACTTACCGCCTTTATAGCGTGTGGAAGTTGCTTATGAAAATAAATCTTAGCTATGATTGTTACACATCACATTACCGTAGAGCCGTTTAAGTGGAATCACGCTTGCGTCCAGTAGTATGTACGTTCAGCCTACATTCGACCTGCGATTTGCAGACATCGTCACTGATCACTTTACTGTATATGTAGATTTTTAACATTCTATATGATTACTTATAACTGTTTCTTTTCGTTTGTTTCGTTGTAAATCGAAGTGGCAAAGTAATGGTGCTTGAATCACTTGGTGGTGACATTGTCTAAATAACAAGGTGTGTTTGCATTTCACGGAAACATTGCATATTTTTTGACGTACATTATCCACATACAGTATACATAATAGTTTTTTAGAAAATAATTAATAGCTCCTGTATGAAAACAATCTATTTTTGACCTATTTCACTGTATCTTTATGTGCACGGCGTGCATACTAGACAATGAAACCAGGACTTTGCTGCATGTGACTGCGAGCTACTGTCGTTATTTTCTATTATCAGTTATTATTGAAGTACATATGATACGTTTCCACCATATGTAATTCTTTCAAAGCAATATGCAATAGTGCTACAGTAGTGTTTTTTGATATCTTAATAATGATGATGAAATGCGAAAATTGAGATTAGACATGTCCCTCGAACGGATTAGTTCCCTTAAGTAGATAGGTAAATAGAATGGTAAATTAAGATATAATTATCCAGGTTATTTGTTATTGATGGTTATTTAAAAATAAATTATTTTGATTTTTATCAATAGGTTTTGTTTTTAGGTATAAGCGCAATGAGAGCAGAGCGTATAAAGTTTCCTTTTTTGTTTTGCTACTGATTAGATTGTTTGTATACAGACCTACATGATCGAGTAAGTGACATGAATAATAAGTATTTCATTTAAAAGAGTATTACTTCTTGAGTGTATTGCTGCTTGATGTATCTGTGTAGCAATTACATAAAATATTACACTTTCAATGGTACTAAAATTAATATTTACATATAAACCTATTCAAATATAGGTCTCCATTTGTAATATCTCTGTGTTAGGTGTAAGGAAAATATTTAACATGGCTACATACATAAGATTCATATCACATTTTAAGATCATGACTTCAGGGATCAAGCAAGCTTACCGCTACTTCATCCTGATAAAATAATAAATACTTCGGCTTTATTTTAATTGAAATACTATTTAATGTATATTCTGTACTGCTTGTCAAATTGTTTTCATTTGTAACCATACTTTGGGTGCATCTTCTTAGGCACAAATTTGATTGTAACACTTATTGTAGTTTCTCGATGTTAAATGGGAGTTTTGATTTTTTTTTTTAATATTCAGTCGTAAATCAATATTTTAATTCGTAAAAAGTATTTACGAACATAATAATTATGTGATATTTTTTATCCTTCTTATTTTATATGTTTGACTCCCATTGATTAATTATTTTAATTTATGCTTATCATAAAAATGTTGAACAATATCAAACAAAGGGTCCTCTTAGTTTAAAAAATTAAATAACGTTTTCGAAAGAAAACTGTTATCGAAAACGTGTTTGTAAAATTTGAAGATTGTATTTGGCTTGAGAGAACGGTTTTTATTAAAACTTAAGGTGAACCCAATGTTAATAGGTACCTTAATAAAGTTTTTTATTTGCAGGTAAAATACTGTCATTAAGGTTCTATATTATATTGAGATACGTTCTTCATTTGCTACAGTAGTTTACTTTGAATGAGTAATTAATTATTCACTTTAGTAATAAGAGCAAGTACATTCTTGTTTCCAATATTAAATAGTTGTATGTATGTACGGAAAATATAAAATGACATTATATTTGTATAAAATATTTACTTTCTATTATGATTGTCTATCAATGAATATGTACAAATCGATTAATTGTAATTTTTATTTATATTAAATCTTTAAAGCCGTAGTTACATTTGTTTCATTATTCTTTTTGTTCAAATTTTTTTTTGCATCATAAATTTATATATAATATATTGTAGTAGTAAGGATTTCAAGAACAATTCGTAACTTAAAAGAAAATATAACATTAATACGATTTTATTAAACTCAAGTATAATTATAAAATCTAGTTTTTTATTCACAATGTAAATTTGCTATAAAATAAGATGTAAATATTAAAGTACATAATATACAGTAGACATTTCCGAAAATTGTTTATTGTCGAAATTTACAAATTAATGAATTAATTACCTAAATAACTATTTTCTATCTAAATTATTCAGTACAAACATGTTTCATTATGAATATTAAATTGAACAATAATATTTACTGGTTTTGGTGTACCTCTCTAATGCTTATTACATAATTTTATGAGTCTTCTAGGCCGAAACGAAAAAAAAACGAGAAATTACGAATTTTGTTTAAAAAATTGGGTATAATTCATTCTTTATAGATTTTTTTCTAGGCATGGAATATTGCGAACATTTTCAATGATGGAACTCGTTAGCTTTAGTAGCAGTTCTTAGTTATGATTACGATATCATATTTTTTAAATAACACAAGACACGAATCGTCATCGTATATTTCTCATATTTTTCAGTAGTCTTAAAATTATCTTAAACATTTTCTTGTCAATAGCAAACCTAAATTTAAGTCAATTTCTAAAATTGAAAGGCTTGCGATGAGATATGATCGATTATATTCGTAACAGAGTACAATTTTATACATACAAGTCTTGTTGGAGATGGCTACACTTAATTGACATTTCTAATAGTAAAAATAACGAAACAGGTTTTGTATTAAATTGAACATAGGCTTTTAATTATTACGTTTTATCACGATCTTTTACGTATTCATATGCTGCTAGTTTGTTGAACAAACATAATAAAGTTGTTAAATAAACGAAAAGAGATTTTTCGGTGCAAATATTTTATGTATTTATGGCACTGTAAAAATAATTAAATTGCAACTTTGGTGTGAGCCTTTCAAGTTTAAGACTAAGTTAATAATAACAAACAAATTAAAAGTAATATAAGTCATTGTTTTTAAGAATTCATTTAAATATTTTGAGATTCGGTGACAGAAGAATTTACTATACTACAAGAGCAGTGCACAAAGGCAATTTAAGATCGCGGTGTCAGACAAGGACGTGATATCTCCACAACTTTTTACCGCTACTTTGAAAGTTGCCTTCAAATTTAATTTTGTATTGCCATAAATCTTAAGTTTAATTTAATACATTATATGGCATTAATAATGTTAATATTTAATATAACATTTCTGCTGACACACAATTTAATAATAAGATGATATCAAATGCCTTATTGATATTAATAAAAAAACAAAAGCTATAAAAATTCTAAGGAAGGCAATTTTATTTCTTAAACAAAGTTACTCAAAATATGTTGAAATGATTTAAGTATATTAAGCTGGCTTTAGTTTAATGAACAATTAATCAGTCATGTACTTGTGGTGAGTTTTATAAAATCTCTATGAGTAAAATCGTTGTAAAATATATCTTAAAATTATAACAAAAATAATCTTACAAAAAATATATCTAACTTATGACACTAAAATTATTATCAATATTGGATATGCCAACATTCATAAAAATAATCAAAAAATAAATTTTAGTAATAAATATGATTTTGATGATGAAAATTGTCCTGCAATGTCTTAGATCATATATTGTATGTTTGAGACATTGAATTTAATTTGAAATGCACTTAGTTTTGAACATTAAATTGCAGTTAAAAATCAGCGACATAATACCCATTTTTCTTTCTTTTAAATACGTATGGTTTAAAAATAGCAAAACATGGACACATACATATCAAATGAACAATATTTATATCTAATGTAGAAATTTACACTGACATACCAACTTTCACTAAATGTTATAAATTTAATTATTAGAAATTTGGACGGCCTTGTTTAATATGAGACTGACGTCCATTGGCGGGAAATTTTGTAGAAGTTTGACGTTTGACGCAAAATCTCCGCTGAGAAGATTGTCTCTCACAAGTCTGTAAAGAAAAAGGACCATGATTATCAAAAATATTACATCAAATAATTACGTTATTCATAATCCAGTCGACAAAGTCTAAATTAGAGATAATACTCTTAAAATTACGCTTCACACTTATAGACAATTCAGCCTTAATTCCGTATAGACTTATTTATATTTATAAATGACAACGAATTTGATACACCCTACAATTTATGATATACTATCATAATTTTATTTGGAAAACTTACAAAATCATGGCACAGCAAATGTTGATGAGGAAGTCAAATCGATTGGTGTCAGCAAAGAGCGAGTCCCATATCCGTTCAACGTCGGGTAACGAGAATTCTTGACACAAAAGAAGCGTGAGCCATCTGTGAAATGTAATAAATATAATGTTAAAACAAATTATATACAAAATTTTATACCTCTGAGTTCTAAACATTATTTAGAAAGTATTGAAATTATACCATTTACGAATTAAATATAATTTAACAACTAAAACAAGACGATTAATTGATAAAATCTACTGACTTGTCTCCAACCGAAAATTTAATCCTCGCGATTATCCTAATTAGGATAATCAGGATAATAAGACAAGCTCTCAATTAAATTATTGTTTTTATTACCAATCCTTGACAAATGTACAAAATTTGAAATAAATATGTCCGTCTAACGTGGTTTAAAATCCAGTCTAAACAGGTTGCTTGAAACATACAGGGGAACACAACGCGTACTTTTTGTTGAAGTAAAAGTTCAGCCAATCTTACAAAATCGAAAAATTCTAGGTTAGGGAAAATTCTATGATAAAAAAAAAACCAATTGAATATTATTAAACATCATTTATCATTTTATTAAGCAATACATGTAAATTGCTCAATTAGTCGATAATAAGTCGTGACTAATGCTAGCAATTTATGATACTTTATACAATTTTCTCTACAATTATCACAACTTTCTGGCCATTCACTTTTTGTGTAACATATTGTTTTTACACATGTTTTATTTGAAACGATACCAACGTTTTTTAGACATGAGTATCTAAACATATACATTATTATTTTTTTTTTTTCATGACATCAGCAATTTTTCATATTATTTAATTGTCAGTTTTTAATATCGATTATAATTTTAACAATTTCGTCAATTATTGCCGTTTAACTATGCAATAAAAAAATAACGTCTGTGTAAGATCTCCATGTTTTCGGAGAAAATACTTGCGATTTCCGTCCAAACCTCGCCTAGCAATATGACGAGGCTTCGGAGCTGAAGCTGAGCTCAAGGGAACATCTGATGGAACACTGTGGACGGCCTCTGCGGTCTGCCTATGCAAGATATGGGAACTGAAGAAAGTAAGATTCGGAAGCTTTATGTTCTACAAAGTGCTGTTTCCTCACCTAAAACTATAGTACTGCGGCCGAAGTTCCTGTTTCTCGAGACGGTCCCACACGGCCCTGTCGTTCCGTTTCACGCAATCGCTAAGTCTCGACATCATATAGTTGATTCCGCTCTCAGTCTCATCTAGGGTCCGTATGAAGAAATCCCGGATTTCCGACATTAAATTCGTGAAACAGAAGAAGCAGTCCGCTTCCGCGTGCTCTGGTTAAGATAATAAAGATTACGCTTTATTTAGCTAGATTTAATAGTGTCGACGATATGTTTAAATTAATTTGATAGTATTGCGGGTTGAATATGCATAGAAATATAAAACACATTTGTTATCATACTACACTACTTGTGATCTTTTGAAAATCTTATAATTCTCAAAGAACTATCGCAAAATGAACTCTTGCTATATGTAGATATAAAATTAGTACGCACTTCGAAACTCTTCATCCGGGTCTATAGCAAAAACGTGATATATCGGTCCCATGATTTCGTTCATGCCTTGCACATAGCCCTGTCCCGGGTTCAATTTGGCGTATAGGAACAACATTCGTTCAACAACTTCCCAATGTGCCTCACTGCCTTCGTTCAATGGCGCGTAATCACCGCTTGTTAAGCTCTCCGATCTACGGATTTCATTGCTTAACTGAAATTTAATGGGTTGGCAATAAGAAATTGATTAAAGATAGATTTTAGAAAAGAAAAAGCAAAGTTGAAGCTATGTATATAAATGCACTCTCGACATGAAACATTTTATAGTTTATTTACAATTCCTTAATATAGCTATACACAGAGAAACCTCATTACTGCTATATATAAAAAAAAAAACATTATAAATTAAGCCTATAAAATTGATCACCAAAATTACCTTTGCGACTCCGAGACCTCTTCTCTCCAAAGTAGAATAGTTCAAAACAGATTGTTCAACTCTTTTATGTAATCTCTTCACTCCATTACTGTTAACTATCTGTGTGTAAAGCAAAAATCGATACACATTATTTAATGTACGATTTTCATTATGAGATATCAAAAATTACTTATTGAGTTTTCTATAAAATAATTTAATTATTCTACTTTTAATGTAAGCAAACTAAATCAACTTACTTCTAAGCAAGGAAATTCGGTGGCTGATTGAAAGAAGGATATTTCTGGACAAAGTCTTCTCACATCCTTATCGATTTGAAGTAGAACCTCATTATCTTTAAAGTAATTACTCCATGAACTTTCAGGGCTTATGCTCAGTGGATGATCTGTGGGTCCCCCAGGAGAGACAATTATCTCCTCTGAAATATTGTATCCACATTATAAAATCTATTAACATTTGTAGGACTAATATTCACAGTACAGAAATATACAGAGTAACTCATGGCACATTTTGAAGATGTTTTAAAATATGGATTGTCTAGTTATAGTTGGTTCATTCACCTTTTAGATGAAGCAATGACAAATAGATGAGTAAGTACATTTCATAAAATTTAACTTGTAGTCTGCATAATTATAAAGAAATGTGTAGGTAATATGTGACAGTATTTAATACTAAATATAGGCACAAGTTTGTGATTTTGTGGAGTCAGCAGTCTGCATTGAACGAAAAAAAAAACATTATGAGCCATATATATAGCCTACTATTGCAGAGTTTTTGCATTGTGTTTTTAAATTAAATACTCTGTGTATATATAGATATCCAAAATTAAACTATAGAATAACTATAGATAACAACTATTTATGCACTTTGTTGAATATTGTGTTAAGAAATATATATAGAACTAATAACTTACCAATTAATTGTTTGTAGAGCTGTCTCTGTTTTTGCAGAACTGATTCCCAAGCACCCTTCTCAGGTGGAATGTAGTGAAGTAAAATTTTCCATACTAGTGAGCGAAGGCCTCTCTTATCTGGCACTCCTGAATAAATTGATTCATAAAATAAATTAACGCCAACAAAATACATTGCAATAATATAATACCTATTTAATTTTTTTGCGGTTTCAACTTTACAGTATTCTTTGTTTTGTTTCACTGAAGTTATAAATTTATAATTCTAAAGTATTTACATATTTAATTTTACAGTTTTATCTGAAGAAATAAGTGAAAAGCCAACTTTAATGTTTTTTTTTACACTGTATGTTACTAAATTGCTTTTGTATGCAATTTTAACTTTTTAACTTACATAGTTAGTTATATAAGTTCAATGAATAAAATGAAAACAGCTCGTACCATGAAATGCTAATTTTCTAAGAGCATCTATGTCCACTTCCTCTTTATCTAGAAGATTTTTAAAAGCTTGAATTCTGTAAAAACAAGTTATACAGTGTTAACTTCAATTAAATGACTATTATTCATATACTTACTACATTAAATATATGTAGTAATAAATATTTACACTTCTTTTACTTGAATTAGGTAAGTATACTGTATAGATTACTGCATTTGTGTAACAAATAGGATAGCCAATAAGTCACATGTCTGGAATAGACCCAACGGGATTCATTACTGGGAGGAACTCTAAAGCCTTAAGACCGTAGTGCATGAAATACATTTAACAAAAAAACATTGTTTTAAATATATGTACTTCTTTTTTTACTTCTGATTAGTTTTCAATTAACTCAAAAACAATAATTGTAGGATTATGGTCAAAAACAAATTGCAATGAATTGTGTGATCTAGTGTTTGTTGTGATTAAATTAGTATCTTGTTAAGTATTTTGTTAAATTGGTTAAAAAATAATGCAATTTCAAACTTGTTTTTCCGACAGCTCATAAAAGTATTATTTACAATATATTAGCATGAATTAATTGGCAAATCTGCATATATTTTCCCATTAAATGGCGAGGATTACGAATACTGTTACATTCAAATCGTTTCATAAAGTAATACCGTCCTCTTCTGTCGCATTATATCAAAATATGGGCATACAGAGTGTTGAATTACAAGACATAGCAATAATAATAATGAATAATATACTGTTTATACCTTGCTCTGTATAAGCTCATTGTAGTTTGAAAAGCACAACAAATAATTACTTTTCCCCTTAATTTTTAAAGTAGCACTAATAGCATTTTAAGGGTATATACGAAATAAAAAGAAATGAAACTTCCAAAGCAAATAGCATGAAGCCAGAAGTAATAAACACCTCCAAGTTACAAATTTCAAGTGCCAACTGTCGAGTGTCAGCTAACATCCAACTGTCAATTTAAATGGGTGCTACCATTTTGAATATAGTTGGGTATTAACGTCATAATCTATTTATGGTCATATTTTTTAGCAATTGTATAATACAGGCTCAATTAGGATATTTTCATATAAGTTGTAATTTAGCATCTTAGATATATAGATAATAGATAGATTTCTTGCGAGTAGAATATTACTAAATAGATAGGTAATTTAAGGATTATGCCCTCTGTTTTCTAAAACTAAAAGCATCATACTTCATCAGCGCTGTCGGCGCTTTAAATAATGATACCAGTATTATTTCATCCAACTACCCCCAGAGTTGGGAAAATTATTGTAATTAGGGATACATAAAATATCGCTTCATTGTTTATGTTGAGTATATATATTTTTCAAATTTATACTTAAGTCACATATTTAATATATGAAAAATCTATGTGTTATTACAAGAACATCGAAAAGATAGAGTCAGAAACATGTCTTTATAATACAAATAATAAACACGCGTAGTCAGATTTTAGTTTCAGGAAGTTTCATGAATGTAAAATGGCTGAAAACATATAAAATTAACTGTATGTTTAAGGAAAAATATAAAAAATAGATATTTTGTTCTATATTAGAAACGATTTCAGAGCAGGGAATGGTTGAACTCCCTGGCTACGAACATGATCTACACAGGTCTTTATCAGTTATTTTGCTACATAGTCCAATTAGTAATGCGGTGTTTTATAATTATATTTTAATATTTTGTTTTATATAATTTAGAGTCACAATGGTAGAGGGGCAACTCGTTACTCTTTTTTAAAATATCTAGCGGCCAACATCGGCCGACCTATCAAATTTAGTTCATAACTTCGCCGTAAGACTCCTCTAGTGGCGAGGATGTTTAATTATATAATACTAGCTGGCGCCCGCGATCTCGTTCGCGTGAACTTAGGTCGTAAACAACTGGAGGATTTCAATTAAATTAGGTTTAATTTTGATGTAAAGGTTACTAACAAATATAAAGGTATAACACAATGTTACGGACCCGGGGTATGGCCGTTTGTGCAAATGTGTTGGAAATAAAATTAAGGAACTGTACTTTTCGCAAATAACGCAGCAGAGCCTAATTAAAGTTAGAGTACATTGAATTGACAACTATTTTGTAAACAATTTTTAAGAAATTGGTATACCTGGGTTATATATTGGTATATCATCATCGAAAACAATATATATAGCCATAAACTGTTATCACCTTCACCGCGTGATGTGTTTCTGAAGAGTTTGTTTGTTAAGTTTCGTAGGTATTATTATTATAATACAACTATAAATATAAAACATACTACAAAATTTATTATTTTTCTGAGTTTTTACTAATAAGGTTTAATTATAGTTAAATTCTGTATAGCAAAATAAAACAAATCAATCGAAATGAGCCAGTCCAATATCAGCCATAAAAATTATTATACTTAGCGAAGACAACAAAGTCATATTCATGCTTTGATTCTTTTTGAAATCATACTCATTATAAAAGTCTATAATAGATAATATAACACATAAGAGATTTAAAACAATTCCCACTGTAAGAAATGATGATTCAATGAATTTATTGGACGGAATATTTAATCCAGCTTCTAGCAATAAGCCCATGATAATTACACTGTAGCTTCCATAAACACCCAAGGTTATAAAATGGCCGGTGGACGTTAATTCGTTGCATTCGGAATTAAAGAAAAATCCGAGCACCATCAACAGTAACACAATACTTCGTAAAGACATCTGCACTATTCTGTACGACATTATTGAAATATTGAAATCTCTCGATGTAAACGATTCTGTAAGACTATTTCCCTTCAAATTCATTGGAAAGTGAAACTTCAATAATATGACGTCTTGTTTTAAATTCTCTATTATAGTCTATTCGGTACCATCTGAAAGAAGGATCAGCATGTGATAAATAATTATTTCAACATTATCACGATAACGACACAATAACGGTTTGTGCTTTTACGTATTTAATAGCAGGTAATAAACGGCTGCCGGATAGGCTGCTTTGTCTGGTGGTAAGCTATCATCACCGCCCATGAACATTTCGCAGAGGTAGGACCACTGTAAATGCATTGTCTGCTTTTAAGGAGAGAACGGACTGCAAAAGGTGAGAAATAGTATATACATGCTACCTAGTAAAGCATTATGTTATTTGTGATGCTATTATTTCATGCCGATTTTCTGTGAGGGTGTGGTACATTCCTAGGTGCGAGCCGGCCATATTTGTGCCGAAGCGTGTTCGACGCTATTGCAGAAATGAAAAACTACCTCAGTTTTACGTTAAAAATTTTGGGCACATTCAATACTGCAAGTAATAGAAGCCTTATTATGGTCGCAGTGGATGTTAAAAATAACATTCATTATTCTCTAACTACAGAAAGCGTCGTGGACATGTATACGAAATTCATGCCAATTCAACCACAAGCTCTTCAGCAGTCTACTTCCAAATGACTAAAGTTAGTTTAAATTTCAAAAGCATTGACCGGATCCGAGTTGCAACAGTAATTATAATAACACTATCTCGGGGAAAAGTTGCGAGGGGACTTCTTCTATACAAATTATTGTACTTACTTTTTTCAAGTTGCTTTAAATTTGTCTTCTGTATCTCACAAAAGATCTTAATTGATTCAGCTACTGATAGTATATCAATTAAAGATATATGATTGGTGAATGTATATACAATTATACGGTCGGAAATTACGTAAAAAAATACGTAACCTTATATATAAGGTTACGTTTTTTTTAAAGGAGAATAAAGACATATCTTTATTCCCTTTTGATATAACACGGAAAGGTATAAAAGTATTTTCCATACCAATCTTCAAATAACGGACCTAGTTTTTTAGTATCTGATATATTTAAACGATTTCAAAAATGCCTGAGTTATACAATATGACTGTGTATATGCTTTTTTAGGTTTGTGTTTGCGGCAACTTGTTTATAATCGGATTTTAATACCATTACCATTACCATTTAATAAAGTTCGGTGTAGTACGTAGCTCATAATTTCGATTTAGTGTCAACTATTTTCAAGATTAGTTTTTCTGTTTTAAGTTAAAAATTCTTTTTGAAATTAAATTCGGATTAACCTTATATTACACCCTTTGTCACATGATATCAAAAAATCTCGTTCAGTAGGACGGTGCAGTAATGATAATTACAGGTTTTCATTCGAAAAAATCTTATAGGTACATATTAATTGAGATATTATGATAAAATCTTATCTTAATTATAATATATAAGTTTATATTATATACGGCTGATTATGTATTATGCAGTATAACATTGTTATGGTGTTTTTATAATTTAGTCTTAAGATGTTTTAGCTGTTTAATTTATATGCATGTTGTGTTTACCTTTTAAAGGTGTGCATTTAAGTCTTATTTAATTGGTATATTCACTTGATGTAACCTACTTAATGAAATACCTCTTAGTAGTGAAGTCCCGTGTCCCCTAGTGGGTTATGGGGCAGATGATATACATCAGTTTCACTGATCGATTTTCTTTATGGACAAGTAGTTGTCCTGCCAGACCGAGACATTTTTTTTTTTACTATCCCCACCGGGAATCGAACCCAGGACCCCTCGGTTCTACGCTCACGCGTTACCCACTGTATCAAGGAGGCGGTCAAATACCTCTTGGTGAACCTAATATAAATAAAATAAAAATAAAAAAATATTGAAACAGCCGAGTGCTACTTTTAACTTAACTTATCTATTATTTTGTAAATTATTTTTGAGAATATCCATAGATTATGGTGTTGAAAGACTCTCATAGATTATTTTCAACCTTGACGCTATAAAATTTTTGATTGACGTATAGGTACTGTTTTCGTGAATTTTTACGCATATTTGTAGTTTTTGTAATATTAATAAATAATGTGTATTGCATTAGTAATTTCGAGTTTTTTTATTTGGAGTTTAATTGCTTGTGAATCTAATAATGCCACAATCAAACTGCAAGACTATTGTCAACATCCCGATTGTTCGTTGAAGAACCAGCACACCATGTGTGTCGCTAAAAACAAACATAGTTCAAGGTTGTTCGCTTCTGGCATGACAATGTGGACAAGATACCAATTGCTGTTATTGCATAATAGACATAGAGACAATATAGCGATGGGACTGGAACCAGGTCAACCTCCGGCCGCGAACATGCGAAAAATGTATTGGGACTACGAGCTGGAAGAATTGGCAGAGACATGGGCACAACAGTGTCAGAAGCGACATGATGAATGTAGGAATACTATCCGATTTAATGTGCTACAAAATTTAGATGTTAGGCCAGTGGTACCGCGTGTAACGGAAGCCCAATTATTAGCCGATGCGGTAGGGGCATGGTTTTCTGGATCAAGGGCGTTGCACCCTGACTATGTGTGGTCATTCAGATTGAGTAATTGTAGCGCTCCAGGCGGTTGTAATGCCCATTGGTATTCTGCAGCAGCATGGGCGTCTACTTGGAGATTAGGATGTTCACAAGCTCTTTGCACAGCCAAAAAAAGATCTTGTGTCCACTTTAGGAAACGCAGAACAGTGCCGACTCCTACAGAAGGCGGACAAATAACGCGCACGTCGACTTCGAGTGAAAATATACTCCGTAGAACCAAGTTCACCCCAAGCAGATCAACAAACTTTCTGGATTTTAATGTTTCAAATGATACAGATGTAAAAGAATCCCCGTTACACCGAGGAATGTTTGAAGTAGATGGGAAACAGAAGAAACGTGAAGAACCACAAATACTCGCTTTCACTGTTTGCAATTATGGCCCAGCTGGCAATATAGAAGGGTTTCCTATTTACGAAGCCGGAACGACTTGCAGCAATTGTCCGCAAGGTACACTTTGTGGTGATCGAATGCACAGAGGTTTATGCATTGTGTCCGGCGATCCTGAGGGTAAAAAAAGAAAAACATAGCTTGGAATTTATAAAACTGTTGACCATTTTTGTTAATTGTGATGATTTTTAATTGAAATCGTTATTATAATCTTTTAAGATATTACATAAAACAGTTTAATGTATTATTTCATTGAATTATTATATTAAAATTCATATAGCTAATATTTTTTAATATTATGACTAATATAAATATTAATATCATAATATATGTAATTTTATATAATAAGTAATTAATTTATAATATATTAGATAAGGTAGCTGGTCAAAATACTTTGACTATTTAACTAAGGATTATTTCTTCTGTTTTCAATCTTAGTATCATCTATATCTTATATCTTTAAACGAGCAATTCTTGTATATATATTAATTCTAAACTAATTCGAATATCGGAATCGGCTCCAACGATTTTCATGAAATTTAGTATATAGTGGGTTTCGGGGGCGATAAATCGATCTAGCTAGGAATCTTTTTCAGAAAATGTCATATTCGTGTTTCATTCGTGTTTTTTTTCCTGACATCTATTGGTAAATAATAATACTATTTTGCTTCGTAGATAGCTGGACAACTGAAATAACACATAGGCACTTTTTATACCGATATTCCTACGGGATACGGACTTACGCGGTTTCAACCGCGGGTCACAGCTAGTAATTTATTATACTATATACTGATATTGTATCTATCTTTAATCTATCTCTATTTTTATGAAAAGACTTGTTAGTTAAACGATTTATAACCCAAAAACGGCTGTATGGATTTTAGTTTTTATTAGATAGGTTTTTGGTTTGTCGGATTTGTCTGTAATAGAGTATTTACTAAAACATGAATAAAGTGTATCCTTGCGAAGAGGCAGAGTGAAGATAGTATTTAATACAAAATAAGCAAAAGAAAGGCAAAATTACTGTAGTACCTACTTATCACCTCGATATAGCACTTATTAGTAAAAGACGATATTACCAAACAATGTCATTACGAGAACACGTGTCGTGTCTAGGAAAATTCTTGGAAAATATGTTATTTCCACGCTTACAAAACACGTCCTTTACACGAAATTTCATTTTTCGTATACCGAAAATGTGAGACTGGCGCGTGCATTTTGTGTGCGAGGTAGCTTAGACGGTTGCTTCTTCATAGCCGCTGTCATAACACTATTTGCAATATGCATCCAATCAAGCGATGCAGGTGAGAAAATATTTTAGATTTACAATAGACTTTTGATGCGAATATGTGAAAGTATGCGGATATTCTCTTTATATTTTATGGATATTCAGAACATAAAATTATTATAGAGAATCTTTATATCTTTATTTAAATCAATATGAAAACGATACGTTCTTCGGATTAAATTACAAGGTGAGTGTTAATATCATATGGCGTTCCATTATTTACATCCTTAATAATATTTTAAATAACTTCAAGCTCATGTGAAGGTTTTTTTTTATGTAACAGTCGGCAATGGAGCTGGTGGGATGCCTGATGGTAAGCGCTACCACCGCCCATGAACATTTGCAGAGGCATAAGATACATGGCAGACCTTACGCCTCTACAAATGGATTGCCGACTTTAAATTGAGAAGGGATTAAGAAGGGATGGGCGAGAGGAATAAAGGAATGGACTGGGAAGGGTAAGGAAAAGGATATGGGCCTCCGGCTCCCCCACTCACCGAACGAAACACAGCAGAATACTATTTCACGCCGGTCTTCTGTGGGGGTGTGGTACTTCCCCGGTGCGAGATGGCCCAATTCGTGCCGAAGCGTGCTCGACTACCACTTTCAAGGTAATTTGTATCCTCATGAGATTTTATTTTTTCAATGTAGTTTAAAAAATTATGCAATAAATACTTTTTGTTATCACACCAAAAAAGAGGAAAAAAAATGAAAGTTTGTTTTGTCACTATTATTAATTTGTTTACAATACTCGGAATGTTATAACATTTATATCATTAACAAAAAATTGAATTGAATTGAATTGAACATTCACATCGATTTCTAGTTATTGAAGAGAATACAGTGCATTTTGTATTATTATAAAATTATTTGACTGGGAAAATGTTGTCTGCAGCAAAAGTCCGCATCCATGGGATGCAGGATGAGAATTGGGTGATAAAGGACAAGATCAATCAATACAGAGGTCTCATCAAATTATACGGTGAGTCTTGCTCCCCATAACATTCATAGCGCATCTGCACACTCCATACAACCGACTAATTTAATTACGACTAGCAGAGACTGCCTGCTTGCACAATGTATTTACTTGGTAGTTGGTATGCATTTGTGCGATTGTCAACTTGGATATGGAACACAAGAGAGCGTTAATTCGGGATTGTGCCTTTTTTGGAATATCTACACCCACCTACCTACCCAAGTTTTGACTTCAATTGGGTGGACAAAGAAAATACACAGTTGTCATATAAATATGTTATATTTTTAATATAGGAATTTATAAATTTCGGAGTGATTTAAATGACCGTCATAATGGATCTTCCATGGGGATGTGATGTTTTTCCCACCGTTACCACCGTTGTTGTGGAGTTGAGAACGGCCTGTTGATAAGTTCTTGCCCGAGCTGCAACATCTGCTTATCAATAATTACACAATCATCAACAATGTTTATCAATTGTTGCTCAACAAAAAAATTGCCTGAATAAGAGGATTTATTTATTTAGATGGCAGGGACGTCCGCGATATTTTAAAATTAGTTTTTTTCTTTATTTTTTGTGTATATAAAAATTGATTGATAATGTAACAGTCAATAAATGCCATGGAGCATATTAGAGCTAGCTTATGTTAAAAGTTTCATTTTACCTCTCACGTTAAATATTTTTCAATATTCTCCTTCTTTACATTCTATGTATTATGAAGCTATGATTTGCTGAAAGTGCATTTTTTCCTGAAATTTTTAGACTGTGGAGATGATAGACAAGGAGTTTTATTTTACATTAACACAATGTTGTTACTTTCCTTTGATATTAAGAAATAAATCAGCAACAGTGCTATGTGCACACTATGTGTACACTCTTATTATAATTCAGAACGTGACCGCAAGATACATGAGGGCGATTTGGCGAAACAGAAAAAGCGATATTGCCGCGATATTCGACAACTACGCAAGGACATTAATACAAAACGAGAGGAATTGGGTGTAGCCGTGTACGGCGATAAGCAGTTTTTGAGAAATGCATTCCAAGAACACAGGCGCTTGCAGCTCACCTACATGAACAGTCAAGCTGATGTTAGTAGATTTTTGTTGCTTAAAATAGTAACTAATGTGAGATATTTAGAATGAATTTTGTGGTTTAATTTTTTTTAAGTTGAACAGATGTCACTATACTCGCTACTCGTAGTTTGTTACGACTTGTTGGGACGTCCAATTCTAATAAATGTCCCTTCACTTTGTAATGCGGCGCTTTCGTATTGCTTTTGCCTGCGACCCTCTCGCGACTGCTCTCACTTGGTTAATAGTCTTTGTGACTGACTGCTATTTGATATCAACTGGCTGTATATCGGTATAGAAGCTGAGTAGAGTCATGTACACATCCGTTCTAATCAAATGAATGTTTAGCTCAGCCAATCATTTATTACTTTGAATAATATAGGGTGCATTTATGTTTGATATAATATCCATCGACCTGTTAAAAATAAGACATTACAATCTTTCAAAAAAGACATTAAATTCTGTATGTGAAAAATATTACCTGAACTACTAGACAGATACAGCTTAATATTCTTTTTGTTCTGTTTATTAATATCGTGAGAAAGATCTTAGGTAAAAAAAAAGCAAATAAAAAATTGTGCGAATACTTAACGATTACTTAAACTTCTCGCATTTGACAGCTTGGAGCGGCGCGCTATCACTAAGACAGCATAACGTCTGTCGAGTCCGGTACTTATTTTATTTTAGACGCCAAGCAAATTAGTATTTAAATTGTTATTTTTTTAAATGATTATCAATTAGTTATGAAGTATATGTTTTTAATTAAAATTAAAAGAAAATATTCGTTAGGAACCACATGGAAGACCTATTTGCATGGATAAAATAACATTAGCTTAATAGGTAGTATGAGTAGTATGATCAATATATAACTATATGTTACGAGTTAAAACGCATTTTTTTTGGAAATTTCCCAAGAAACATCTAGCGCGGTTTCACGATTACTATATAATCTATGTATAATTTTTACACGGATACTATATATCTATATATAATGGAAAGAATTATAGGTAAAAAATGGATATTAAGTTGATATCCAACTATATATATAAATATAGAAAATCAATATTGTGTAAATACCTATAAACTGAAATGATCATTCAAATCAAACACAAGTACGTTACCTACATGAAACGAAGATGGACTACGGCTTTTGCACTTTGGATTATACATAAGCTCTCAGAGCTTACAAGAGCTGCTACAGATTTAGACGAGGCAGGCGGCTCTTCCCCATTGACGTTACTGCATCACTCCTAATTGGTAAACCTATCCTTGTAGCACTAAGCTAGATTAAAATGTACCTCTAGTTAATTGTGTTTTTACGTCTCCTTTCTACGCCTGAAAATTGTTTACTCGTAAAGACGGTTTGCGGACGATAATTTTAAATAACTATAACGTCTCTAGAAAATATTGATGAAAAGTTGCGTTCTTTTATGAGTAATATTCAATTACTAAAGAGACAATAACGCATCGCAGTCCGTATCGCGTAGGCCGCTCGTGCCTTTCTTCGCTTGTTCCATGCTGTCGTTTGCATGCTCGGCTCATGTGAAACGGTTTTTGTATGTGCATCCAGCGTTCATCGATTTATAAGACATTGTAATGTCAAACAAGTTTTTTTTTTTAAGGGAACGAAAGGCTTAAAATTGCATTATTTGTTAATAAATTTTGTTTTATTAGTTGCTAGACGACCCGACCTATCATCCTGTTTTCTTGCGATCTACCAAATGTGACGTGCATGAGGACTAATTAACCGTTAAATTTTCTATTTTTCTTAGTTTTGGCGAACATTTATGGAAGTTTTCCTTAACAATAAGAACTCCTTACTATAAGACACACTGAAATAATTTACGATACGACGATACGACGATACGATACGGGGTTACAATGAAGTAACGGAATTAGGGATTCGCCATAAATTATTATATGTGTATTCAAACATTAGAAACTATTGTTGATTGATTCTAGACCTATTTAGAAATTAAAACTGTATGTAGCTAAACCACTCATTTCAACTCGGTAATGGTTTTGGAGGATTTGCAAAATTTTGGTTATTTTTTCATCATATGAAATTTTGTCTATGATATAAATCAATTGGTGTAATAGGTATATAATAGGGCATAAATTGATTATACATTATGATAAACAAAATATGATAACAGAATACAACATTATGATAACAGAATTGTAATAAGTTTACAGTTTACCTTTGTTTAATCATATCAATTTATTATTGACATGCACCACACGTTATTTCTCGCACAAGAGAGACAACATTTTGTTATCGATTTATATATCTCGATTTTCTTAACATGCTTTCAATCGGCACATTTTTCGCCGTAGACGTATTTATTATATACGTTAATATTGCAAAATTGAAATCTTAAAATTTCCGTCGTTGAATAGTAACTGATACAATTAAAGTATCAAATATCTAATTTAAACAATAAATAACTTTAAAATTTAAGTTAAGTTATAAAATATTTAAAAGTATTTTTGAGATGATTGTAATCATTTATTGCCATTTTATATTTCTATTTAGCATTTCAAACAACTTGTAATCTTTTATCGTCATTAAAATTAACGATGAGAAATACCTCACAAATCGTTCTACGTATTCGATAAGATTTTGTCGGTTTTGTGGACGAGAAATCATGTCCATTATATTTAAATGCCAAATATATATATATCTCTTTTACATTATTACATGCGACGTCGAGCAGTATTTTGCGACATAAACGATCAAAACGCAACAAAACCGGTTGACAAGATTTCGTCGTGGCGGGCATGCTAGGTTGGTAACAATTTGTTTGAGAACCTGCACTAAGCTTCTATCTGTTCTTGCAACGTTGCAACTTCAATCGCATTATATGTTTCATAATACGATGACAATGAAAAGTTGTTTTACAACTAACATTAAGTACCTTATAGTCGGTTCTTATTTACACAGTACTGTTTGAACTCCAAAGAAGTATGCAATATTCTTAAGATTTGTTTCTGTATTGTGATAAAATCAGTAGAGAAAATATTCTTTTCATTTACACAGAGGTCAATCTTAGTTTGTAAAAGCATTTTAACATTAATCTTTATGTCAATGCACATTTTTGTATCAACAAACTATGTATTTACATACGCTTTGTACGAGATAACAAGCAACACAAGCACGTTTATTGATTAAAATATGTTTTGTATGTTAAAACTATAAATACAGATAAAAATATAATATTAAGAAATTCAATGACGTTGTACGTAATATATTGTAGGTAGCGCCGTACATTTTCATAATTGCTATCAAAAGGAATAAATTAAAGCGAAGGCGAAATAGCGGACACCCACTTTTAGTTTCCCTGAGCATTGTACCTTCCTGTCGTTTTCAGATGCGACTAAGGGCAGGTGTTTTGGTGCTCCAGTAGACAACTTCTACTGGGAGTAATTCAAACAATGCTTCTAGCTCTGTTAGGGCTCTTTACGTATGAAGACTTATGGAAAAATTTTAGATAGTATAATTATATTTTTGATATTGTTAAATTTCATGAAAACAATATCAGTTTAGGTATCAATTACATTTTAAACATTACCTAAAATGTTTTTATAATTGAGACAACTCATTTTTTCTCCAAACTGCAATTTATGCTTGTTTCAATTACGATTATATAAATTAAAGGATACTAATCGCATAAATTTGACAACTATTTAATCAAGTTATATATATTTTAAAGGCCTCTCTCTCTAAAGCTTTCTATTTAATTTTTCGTCCAGTTCAATGGAGACAAAGCTTAACAATTTCTAGTATTGATTTTGTGTCAAATGGAATTGATGTGAAATGTTTGCATATCAAACAATACCTGAGATCGAATTATTATCCCTATCCAATATTATATGTCTCGGCCAAGCTTCCAGATTACACAAGACTAGAGTCTATTTACTCGGATACAGTAGGTAATATTACCATAAAAATTGTAATATTTATAGAGCCTATTTTATGGTAAGATAATATGTTGTTATCTAAACACGTATCAAAACATTTTCAATTCACAGTTTATATTTTATTCTAATGACATCTAAAACTAAATGTTTTCCCGTTATTTTCTGTTACGAGTTAAATCGGAATCTGATTTATACATATTCTGTTATTTTATTTAGAAGGCTGAAATAGAAACTCCGATACAGGATTTGTAATTGAAGGGAAACAAATTTATTCGATATTTTATTTATGAATAGTTGCGTTCATTTCATTTAGCTTTGAATGTATTCGCATTTGGAGAATCTGTTTGCTTCTAGGCTAATTGATTTTTATCTGAAGAGTAGTTGATATTGGAGAGCCGTTCAGGTTGAAATGTAATTAGATTCTGTAAATTGCATCTCTATTATAAAATAAAAATGTTTGTACAATTTATCTCGGACAGGAAGAAGTTGTTAATAATCAAGTAACAGTTTTACATTTAAATTCTCCTTTTCATAGGTCATATTTGTTCAAAACTAGAGTATACGAGATGACGTATAGAAAGTTATAATTTAGTATGCTCCTGCATTATCATGCAGTAATTAAAGGCCGCTGAGTGAAACATGATTAATAATTGGAAATAGTTTCGAGGGTAGTGGATTTTACTACCACATTAAGTTTGTTTATACATTTTGATGGAAAATGTTTTATACAATTACAGTTACGTAATGTATAATACATTAACTGATAAATATAATTATATTTCAGAATAATTTGATTTCAGAAAGTATTAGAGAGCATTCATCAAGAAAATTTCAATAAGAGAAAGCAGCTTGATCGGATTCGCTACACGAAAAAGAAAAAAATGGAAATGTTTCGGCTTACGCAGGTTTGTCGATGACATTTTATAATTTAATCTGCTCTGTTAATACAATATCTACCATATTTTGGACGTTATTGATTCAACATTTTCAGTTAGTTTTCGTCATCTTTTTATTCGCGAACGTTTCCTTTGAGTAACATTTTCTATCTACATTATTAGAAGTACTTTACCTTCTGATGGTATTACAAAATACCAGCCTGTATTGTCAGTACTATCAGAGTTATATAAAAGTTGTACCTAATTAGTTTCATGATTATATGCAATAGTATATACCTAGTCTTGCCATAAATATTGTAATAAAGAAAAAAGAAAATTGTTAACTGCAAATAACATTTATTA